>NC_081411.1:333229448-333461361 GCF_030272615.1 Cryptomeria japonica | reverse complement strand
AGAAGGACCACAAAGATCAGTATGCACAAGCTCCAATGTTCCATTAGAAGTATATTGTTTTCTTTTGAAAAAAACTCTTGTCTGCTTCCCTAAGTGATATTCCTTACATATTGGATTAGTAGGCTTTACAATCTTAGGCAGATCTCTCACAGCTTGAGGAGAACTTATCTTAACCGGGTAAAAGTACAAACTTGTGTCTCACTTTTATAAAGGAAAAGGCTAACAACAACAAAACAGTTCAACTTCAATGGCACCAAAGTGATATTTCTACTTGGTATTTGAAGATGATGTAAATTGTTGGTGTAATTATTTATTCATGTTGGATATTATAACACCTTACTTA
The DNA here is from genome assembly GCF_030272615.1 of Cryptomeria japonica. Classification (NCBI taxonomy): domain Eukaryota; kingdom Viridiplantae; phylum Streptophyta; class Pinopsida; order Cupressales; family Cupressaceae; genus Cryptomeria; species Cryptomeria japonica. The sequence continues at coordinate 333,461,018 of NC_081411.1, read as the reverse complement.
AGTTTACCTAGGAAATGCATTTCATAGTATTTTGGGTGTGAGACACTTGGGTGTTTGTGCCACATTGGGATAGTGTGTGTAGGAGAATTTCCACCTTTTATGGTGTGATCTTGTTACTACTTTATCATATCCACTTATTGTGGAGTAATAATTCCACCTTCAGTGGGTGATCCACCTCATGTGGAATATTTTATTGTTTCTCCTACCTACCACACCTATTTCCTACCTACCCTTGTTTCTTATTGAGCCACATGTCATGTTTGTGTGCTCACATATCCATATAGCCTTGCCTATATATGCAAGCTCATATTCATTGTATGAACAACTATTGAACTATTAATCTTTTGATCATCTATCTATTGATGAGAATACAATTTATTCTTTTCCTATATTTTGTCTCTATTTGTACATTTCATTGAGCTCTTGATCTTGGAAAAATCTCACATGATATCAAAGCCATTAGAGCGCCATTGATTCATCCTTGAGAGGCATTATTGTGAGGTCAAGAGGTAGATCTGAGGAGCAATATCTTTTGGAGGTGTCCTAGACTAGATTTGACCTCGCCATTGCATTCAGGTGACCGTTTCCATGAATTTTGAGTATAACTTCGACCTATTTTGGTGAAAATCAAATTTCAGGCTTGGAGGAAAAAATTAGCTCAATTTGGGTAGTACGGTATGGATTTTCAAATTTTTTTTCAAAGAAAAAAAAACAATTTCTGCAAAAAAAATAAAATAAAAAAAATTCCATTTATCTACAGAAAAAAAATAAAAAATATATATATATATATTATAAATTTCAGGGGGGTCCCATGACCACCCTCGCTTACTTGCCATAGCTTGCAGACTTTGTAGGTTGTACCTACCGGTCCTGTTGATCTCAGCATCGTTTGTGTACCATTCAACGCTGCCTGTTTTGACCTCCTCACAGGCTTCTCCCAACCATGGGCACTGCTCACTGGCAGTTCTTTTACCGGCAGCCAGAAAACTGCTCTCGACAGCTTCAACTATCGGCGACCACCGTGTTGTTACCCTCACCTCTCCGATTGTTGTATTCTCCATTGGCGACTGCCGACACTCTAGCGACCCCTTCCTACCGCCCACCAACCGTGTTCTTCTGCCGACCATGTTCTTCAACTCCGACCGCTGCTCGTTGTCGCTACTGGCAAACTTGCTGTTGCCGACGACCCTGCTGCTGATGACTTGGTACCTTTGACACTGGCTGTTTCACCATCTCGGTCACTCCGTCGTGTGTCTTCTCCACTGCCCATGCCGCTGTCTGCCGCCAGTTACTGCCATGCAGCTTCTCCATAGCTACCACATCAGTTTCACGGACCCTCTACCACGCGACCGGGCCACGTCAGCCTCCATACTTGCCACGCGCAATGCCACATCACTTGATCGTACAACCAAGTCATTTTTTTCGGCCAACTAGATCACGCTACGTGTTAATCTGTACCGTACGGATGCCCAGTCAGTAGGGGAGGTGAATTTTTTGCGATGGCTAGACAGTCGTCAAATTTAGGCTGGTGGCTTACTGACGTCATCATTTTTTTGAAAATTTGGCAGGGCCCCTCTGTCGAGCTTTTTGATTTTGCAGTTCGACTTCAAATGGCCATATCTTGATCATTTTTGCTCCTTTTTTGGTGCAAGTTTTTTTGAAATGGGCTAGAATTTTGTGTACTTTCTCGTGGTGGCATTATTTTCTGATTTTGATGGACACATGGTCAAAAATATCAGTTTTTGGTGACTGTACCTATCTAATCTTCATTTCTGCAACTTTTGGGACTCCGTTTGGGCTCATACGAACTTTTCAGGTGTCATTTTTTTGAAAGTGCGTAATTTTTTGTCTACACTCATAATAAGCTATCAATTTGCAGAAATTTTGCATAGAAATTGTACTTTCATCATATGGTCTTTTTTGGCCAATTTGACAGTTGTATTGTATAGATCTATCTTGTTGGTCTTTTGCATTGTATTTCTAAACATATTGGGGTAGTTGTAAAATAAAATCAGAAGTACACCTTGCCATTGTTTGCAAGTGGCCTATTGTACACACACTACATATAAAGTGCCAAAATCATCATTTTGGGGGGGCTACTTTGATTGATTAAATTTTGGGGGGTGTATCTTGTGCTTTTGTGCTCTTGTGTTCTTTCCTTTTTTCTGCTATGGGTTCTTCTAGGTTTCCTCTCTTAACTCCACATAATTATGCTACTTGGAAAATTGATGCATGGAGTAAGCTTATGGAAAAAGGACCAACTCATTATATTGATGGAACTATTGTTGCTCTCGCTGATCTTAAGGCTGATCCTGTTGGTCACCTGGATTGGCTCACTAAAAATATCATGGAAATTGGTACCTTAAGAAAGTATGTATCAAAGGATCTCATTTTTCATATTGAGAAACATACTCTAATCAAGGATGCTTGGCAAAAGTTTCAAGACTTGTATGGTCAAGTTGATGAGATTAGGGGATATTAGATTGATAGTGATCTCACCATGTTAGATCCCAAGAACTTTGATACTATACAAGATTATGTCACTAAGGAAAAAGAGTTGAGGGCACAACTCAAGGATTGTGGCATTGATAAGAAGGATACTCAATCGATCTTCAATTTGATGGGCAAACTTCCACAAGAATATGCAACATTTGTTTCTAGTTTCCAAACCCATAGGATGACAATGGGTTCAAGCTACACAATGCCTATATTTGATGCTTTCGCCAAAATGTTGATGACGGAACAAACTAAGTTGATATGCATGAGCATTCTTAAGGTTTCCAAGTCTCAAGCATTAGTGGCAAATCAAGGGAACAAAGGAAATCAAGGAAAGGACAACTCAAACAAGAAGAAATGGCAATCAAATGCTAAGGACAAAGCACCACCTTCTCCACAACAAGGAGATTCATCCTTTTCCAAGAGGGATTATTCACCAAAGAGGGAGAGACCTACTTGTGCCTATTGTAAAAAGTTTGGTCATGAGGAGCGTCGTTGCCATTCTAAGAAGATTGATGAGCTCACACACATCTTCAAAATGAACAACATTGATTTGCCTAATTCCTACAAGAAGGAGGATTCATCAACTTCCACTTCCACACACTCAAAAGGGAAAGGGAAAGCATTCATGGCTTCTACAAGTGGGAAGACTCACTCTTTAGGAACAAGAAAAGGAAAATCTCTTTGTACTACTACAAGTCATGATTCAGGGAGATGGCTTCTAGATTCAGGGGCTGATCATCATATGGCATCTTCGCAGTCTATGTTCTCTTCATTTGAACCTTGCACCATGCAGTAGATTTTGATGAGCAATCATACATACATGGATGTGATTGGGAAAGGATCTATTGCCGTTGGGGATAACTCCTTCAATGATGTGTTGTGTGTACCCAATTTGACAAACAATCTCCTTTCCGTCTATCAAATCACACATGGCGCAACTAAGAGAATTGTGGAGTTCACACCCGAGTCAGTTTTCATTAGAGACTTGGAGACTAGAGCTATCATTGCGACTGGGGTGGTTGATCATGCATCTCGGTTATAATCCTTTTTAGATTTTTTTGATGATGATGATTTCACATTTGATGATTCTGTTACAAGCTAGGGTTGTTGTGGCACCAAAAGATCGACCTATCAATGCCCAATACAACCGCCAGACTTATAGAATCCATAGGAGGTTGTTAAACCATGTTGTGAATCCTCGTGAGAGATGCTGGCCCACTACCAACAATTCTCCTCCCAATGTCACTCACTACGGCCTACGTGATTCGAACCTATGACCAAGCTCTGATACCACTTGTTACAAGCTAGGGTTCCCATTGCACCAAAATATCAACCTATTAATGCCTGAGACAACCACTAGAATTATAGAATCCACAGGAGGCTGTTAAACCATGTCATGAATCCCCACAAGGGACGCTAGCCCACTACCAACAGATTCTACACATGATGATCACACTTGTGATATTTCAAATTTTGAGGAGAACTTTGTGTACTTGAACTTGGGAATTCTCACATGTGACCCCATTCTTGAGCCTTGTGTTTCATCTCCTCCTCTTGATATCACATCACTTATTTCACCTAGTGATGCAGATAGTGTGATAGTTTTGCCTTCATGTGATTCAATGTAGCAGGATATTCATTTTCTTCTAGCTTCAGTTTCATGGGATGAGTACTTGACAAACATTGTAGGTTTGTTTGTGGAATCCTACATTGCAGATTTGGCAGACATCATTGATGATATTCATCCTCTTTGATAATGATGATCCTTCTTTGATTGTTGTGAGGGAACACTTTGACCCTCTTGTTCATTCTCTACATATTCATTCTTTTGAGGTTGATACGATTGTAGATTCTTATGTACAATAGTTAGAGGAGGTCTTTTTATGTTTGGAGGAGACATGTGAGTCTTTGGGACATGTTCTACATTCATCTCCACTAGATCTTGGAGTGCCTTTTTCAATAGTGTGGAGTAGTTCACCACCTTTGGATGGGGTATCTTTCGGTATCGACATGGAAAAACTTGACCAGTTTTCAGAGATTCCTTTCATCATGAGTTTTTCTCATACATCTCCCCTTCATGATTGGGGAGAATTTATGGATACACCTTTGGTTTTGTTTCTTCCTAAGGGGAGGAATATTGTTTGACGTTCATGGAGCAGTTTATTCATACAGGATCGAGCTTCTATCATTGGTGCTAATTCTACATTGAGGGGGGGCTTTCTAGCTTCTCTTATTCTCTCATATGGGGGCAACTTTTTCCTCACATGGGGTTTCATTCCTCACATACTTCTATGAGAGTTCTCTTGTATATTTTTGATCTCTCTTTTGGGGGAGGGTTTTTTCCCATTGGGTTTTTCTCTCATTCCCTGCTTTGTGAGAGATTTCATTGCATTGGTTTGCTTTGCATTTGCATTTGTACATGGGTACCTAACATGGCCTAGTAGCCAAGACCCATCTTGCATTGCATAGTTGCATTGTAGACTTAAGTGCATTCCCCTAAGTTGCACTTAAGGGGGGGTGTTGGTGTAATTATTTATTTATGTTGGATATTATTACACCTTACTTAAGTTTACCTAGGAAATGCATTTCATAGTAGTTTGGGTATGAGACACTTGGGTGTTTGTGCCACATTGGGATAGTGTGTGTAGGAGAATTTCCACCTTTTATAGTGTGATCTTGTAATACTTTATCATATCCACTTATTGTGGAGTGATAATTCCACCTTCGGTGGGTGATCCACCTCATGTGGAATATTTTATTGTTTCTCCTACCTACCACACCTATTTCCTACCTACCCTTGTTTCTTATTCAGCCACATGTCATGTTTTGTGTGCTCACATATCCATATAGCCTGGCCTATATATGCAGGCTCATATTCATTGTATGAACAACTATTGAACTATTGATTGTTTGATCATCTATCTATTGATGAGAATACAATTTATTCTTGTCCTATATTTTGTCTCTATTTGTACATTTCATTGAACTCTTGATCTTGACAAAATCTCACATAAGTTGACAGAATGTTTAAAACTAGATGAAGTTTATGCCCATTATTAAAAAAAAAAAATTGGAACAAGAATTGATATGTTTTTTTAATTATTAAAGTTAAATTTTCAATTATAGAAAAAATATTGCAAATCAGGGGTTTCACTTCCCACCACAAAACTATATGTAAATAATCTTGTTTTATTCTTATTTTGAAATATGTTTTAGATGACATCCATAGCCAGTGCAAAAAAAATAAAAAAAAATGATTTTGATGTATATTTTCACCTTTATAACAATTCAAAGTCAAAGTTTCCTGAAATCAATAGTTTTCATCTCCCACCAAATTTCCGCTATCAAAACTATAGAAATTCCCCCAAAAATTATATATTCTTGAAGAGGACTCTCTCCTCTAGTGTTATATATAATTTTTAAATTTTTCTGATATGATTTACTATTTTTTTTGTTTTTTCGAATCAGAGTCTTCTCGAATGTTAATATACGTACTTGTAGCATTTTGTAATTTTAATATACTAATTCTAATTGAAATTCTATAAAAAATTATATGTCAAGGTTCCTCACTCCAAGCTATTGAAAAGAGTATTTTTAGTTTTAAAATAAAAATAAAAAATTGATGCTCTAATTCTTAGCAGAACTTGAAAGTTCTACAAATTGGGGGGCTTTTGCTGAGTAGGCTGCCATGTGGGATGCCACATAGGCAGCCTCGACCGAGTCCCCCAAGCGGCGGGACCCTCCGTGAGCGATCGCGTGGGGAAGCGACCTCTTGCATCCCCACCCTTTCCCTCATATATTAATGAGGTGATTTTTTAATTTTTTAAAAACAAAATACAAAAAACAATTCATGAAATCTTCAATTTTTTTTCTAGGAAGTTGATTTTTTTTTTCAAGGAAGGAGGCTTTTTTTTCAAAGGAGGTGATTTTTTATCAAGGAGGTGATTTTTTCCAAAGAAGTTGATTTTTTTCTTAAGGAGTATTCACTAGCGATTTTAGGTAAACAAATTTCAATACTTTGTGTAATGGGAAATAAAAGAAATAGAGAAAAAAATATGATCGTATAAGGGATGATTCAATGAAAGGTAATACAAAACATAATTAAGAGCAACCTGTTGATGTTGAAGATGATGCAACTGAAGTAGCGAAAGAAATTAGTACTAGTCAAGGTACAAATTTTTCTTCTGTCATGAGAAATTTGATGGAGATGAATGAGGATTCTCTTTTCAATCAAATTTTATTTGAACACATGGTACCTGAGAGCACAATTAAATTGCATTGCAAAAATATGTGGGAGGAATATTTTGAAAAAAAAAAATGGCCGGGAGAGCACAATTATTTGTAAAGTTATTTGGGAAAAGAGAAATGACTCCTGTAATAGAGTTGTTGGGTGTCAATAATAGGAAAAGCTCACAAGGTCATGTAAAAGAAATAATAGTTGAAAATTTGCAAGATGCATTGAACCTTATTGATACCACAAGTTGAGGAGTTGATTCAAGTGCTGCATGTAGAGTGTTGATGACTATGATATCTAGTAAGAGGTTGTCACATAAAAGACAAGTTACCGCAATTTCTAAATTACTGCATATATCTAGAAAAACTGTTCAAATATATATTAGGAGGAGAAATATGTTAGATGAAAATATTGAAATGAATTGGGTAAATATTTGTAGACTTCCTCGAAAAGACAAAATTTATGAAGATGTAAGAAGACTTGTCATTGAATATTGGACCAGCCACTCCCATGTTTCTTCCAATAGAGGGGACACTATACATATGAAAGATGAAGAGAACGGTATGAAGATTTCACATCCTAAACATTTTCTAGATACAACACAAAGTGAACTTTTTGAAGCATTCAAGGAAGAATTTTTTAGATGTGAAAATATGTCAGAGAATGTTTGAGAGGTTGCGCCCTTTCTTTGTACGTATAAATAAGGTACGTGAAACTTGTTGTCAAAATCATGTTGAGTTTCATCTATACTTAGAGTCACATAAAAAAGTTATGGAAGTACTTAATCCAGATATGGTCATCCCTAGAAGTACGACATAATTTGTGAAATCAATTTTATGTATTAAATCCGAAGATTTAGATGACTTCAATGTACAGTGTATAAAAAGTACATGCATTGATTGTGGAGATTTGCAAAAATTTCCATTACAAATTGAGAATATTGATGTTTCAATCCAATTTTGTGGAAGAGATTTCAATATGAGACATATCGAACTAAGACAGGAGATGAATCCAAAAAAATTGCATTGAAGGAGAGTGAATTGCCCTACCTTGAATTTATGAACATATTTCATACTATGAGTTATCCACATATCCAACATTGTCATGGTGCACGATGGAAAGCTAAACAATTTCGTGATTCCAAAAATTGTTTTCCACCTGGTTGTATTCTTTCAATTGTAGATTCTCTGAGAACTATACATTTGCCCCTCAATTGCAGATTCAAGATCAATATTATCATTTTGATCAAGTTGCAATATTTGTACAAGTGACCTATAGACACACACAATTTGATGTTGATGGGGTAGAAAATTGTATTGATCCAAATGAACACATTATGATGAAGGAGGTTCATTTCTATATATCAACGATGATAAGGTTCATGATAGGAGCTATGTAGCTCATTTTTTTGCTATGTTTTTTAAAGATATTGCAAATTGTGGGATAAATTTGTTTCATAACACTAGATTTGGTCGAATGGTTGTGCAGGGGAGTACATCAGTTTTAATTCATTTTCATTTATATGTAAATTTGTATTTGATTTCAGTTTGATAAATTTTATTTTAAATGTTCAATTGTACATATACATGACATACAATTTTATGGAGCAGGACAATTTAAATCTGCAAAAGCCTTTAATTGGCTATCCATGCAACATGCTAGACACAATGTTAAGTTTCTGTGGAACTTCTTTGAAAGTGGACATGGAAAAGGAGAGCACAATGGAGCAGGTGCATGTGTAAAGCATGCACTTCGCCAACATGAACTTGTAGGTACTGTTAACTTGGTTTTCAATTTGTTTGTATCTATTTCTTAATATAATTTCATTTAAAAAGAAGTGCACATAACAACATCTCTAAGTTATTTTATGTAGGTAATAGCATAGAGAATTCAATCAGAATTGTTGAATGGTGTCAAAGTCATTTTGCTAGTTGGGACACGCCATACAACAAACATTATTTTTGGGAAGTGAAAGGTAAAATATTTTTGTTCTCAAGAATTCTTAAAAAATTTCATCAACTCTACATTTCACTTTTATCCTAAAGTTGTTGATCTTAAAATGTACAAATTTCATTTCATATTTGTAATAGGTATTGATCGGTCTAATCCTTGCAATTGTCAAACAATTGTTGGTATTAGAAGTTTACATCAAGTGATGACTACAGGACACCACAAGCCTCCATTTATTCAAGTAAGAGACAAATCATGCTTTTGTACTAACTGTGTTGAGGACAATCCAATGAGTCAATGCAAGACTATTGCAAATGGATATGTCTCACAATGGGATATGAAAGAGTTAATCAGAATGCCTCCTTATGAAGATGATGAAAATGATATAGACATTCATGATCCTATATATTGAGCTAATTATGAGCGTGTTTCTTATTTAGTCGTTACAGGTGTGTGTGTGCATACATGTTCTTTTATTTAGTTTTAATTTAGATCTTGTAGTGGCATGTTCAAATTTTATCTACATCTTACTTTTGTTTTAAATTTATTTGGTGTCATCTGGATGTACATACATGTAGGTGATATTTTTGTTGTGGTTGTGGATCTTGACAATGTGGAAGGTGTAGATTATTCTCTACTAAGATGCATGAAAGAAAAATTCAAATTGCCAGAAGTAACTATAGACAGTGATGAACGGTCATATCTAACCAGTTCAGTTGTTATAGAAGGCACCTATTATCAGTAAACTAAGATAGACAAAAATGGTGTTCAATTTATTGAATACATGCCTGGAAAAATAGTTCTACATTATAGTCACTTGGTTATAGTGACAAAGTTGCATGCCAAAAAAAGGACGTGGCAACCAAAAGTGGAGGTTACCTTTTGAAGAACATGAATTTTTTTTGGAGATAATTAAAGATAGAGAGGATCTAGACTATATGTATCAGGAGCTTACTTGGGCTATCTAACCTATTTTTGTAGCTCATACTTTTATATTTGAACTAGAGTTTGAACTCATGTTTAATTTGAACTAGGACTGGATATATATATTTTTGGACCATTTTAAAACTTAGAGATGATTTTTTAATATTGGATCATATCTAGTTATTTTTTTTTGACATGGTGAACAATGGTTTTCATATATTGCTTTCATATTTATGATTTTATGTATTCTTCAATTACATACATACATTCTTTTACATGTTATACATCCCCTTCAGACATACGCTTTGGATATCCCCTTAAGACATCCCCTTAAGACATCGTCTTTGGACATCCCCTTAAGACATCCCCTTTGGACATCCCCTTAATACATCCTAATAGGTCCTAACTTTAGAGCCCCTTATGTTAAGTATGCTAAATTATATAAATTGTTACATATGCATGCTTGGTTGAAAAGATTTTAAATGTATTGTTTTATGTTATACATCCCCTTAAGACATCCTCTTTGGACATCCCCTTAAGACATCCTAATAGGTCCTAATTTTAGATCCCCTTATGAAATAAGTATCCTAAATTATATATAAATTGTTATTTGATTTTTCATGAGTTCACACACATGCAAATTCCTTTCTTTGTTACATTAGATTATTAATGATTATTTATATTACTTGAATTAGATTATTAGTAATTATTTATATTGCTTGATTAAGAAATTATGTACATATTTTTGGTAGTTTAAACTCAAGACTTTTTCTTGATTAAGAACAAGGCACTAGTCATAATTGCATTATTCATATTTATTAGTGATTATTTATATTACTTGATAAGAAAATACATTTTGATTTTTCATTGACATCCCCTTAAGAAATCCTCTTCAAACATCCCCTTAAGATATCCTCATAAGAAAAGTTAGGTATAGTCCTAGGATGTGGTCTTAAATAATGTTAAACTCTAGATTAATATCAAACTTAGCTCTTAGTTCAATACTAGTTGTGAAGAAAATAAAGAATCCCACACTACTTGTGGTCATCCCCATTAAAGTAAGTGTTACAACAAACACAACATGTAATATTGTTAATAATATTTCCACAACCTACTAAAATGATCCATAAACCTATAAATTGGGTCCTATGGTTCTTGAGGTTAAGTTAAAAGCACACAAACTTAACACATTGAATCCCCATGATTTGTCCTTTACTCAAACACAAATGCATAAAATAATACTAATTCTTAAAGATATCAAGGTCTACACACTTCACTCAATTTCTATTTAGAGACTAACTATTTACTAGATAAATATTATCTCACAGTTGTCATATTAAATAATATCCTACTTATAAGTGCTTTTTTTTTATAATACCAACTATAAAACCTAGTATATTTCATTATCTACCAAACATATATAAAGATAAAACACCATACCATATCTTTTAATACTTACTATTAGTTAAGTACATATGTCAAAGAAAGTCAAAACTAAACATGAATTTGGCTACACATCTAGATTAGGTAGATCCTTTATACTTATTAAGATTTTGTAGTGCACCATCAATTTATAATGGTTGAATTCAACATTATCACTAAATAAAAAGTTATTAGGTTTCATTAAATCATTTTTCCCTATGTCATGTTCATGTTTATCATGCCCTTGAAATAATAGACCTCCCTAGCATGTAAGGGAGCATAAATGATTTGCACATATCAATCTAACTGAAATATAGAATTTTTCTTCTTAGTTAATTTTAATAATGAAACATGTAGAAATTTAGAAATGATTTGCATATCAATCTAACTGAAATGTAACACATTGAATTTGAACATTGTAACACATAAAATAAACATGTAACTCATAATTATGAAATTTCTATAAACAGGTAACACACCTAAGTAGACAAATTCAATAATAATGAGTTAGAATAAATTGAATACTAATTTAGCATGTATTATGATCTCCTTAAGACATCCTTTTTCGACTAAATTATGCACTAAATAATAAATTATAAATATTAAGGAAAGGTGTTGATGAATTAGGAGAGTGAGAGTGTGCACCTAAATCAGAGTGAGAGAACACTGTAACACATAAAATAAACATGTACAACATATGAAATGTCTATTTAAACATGTAACACATCAAATATCTAGATAAACATGTAACATGTATGAAATGTCCAGGTATAATGTCTAAAATAAGGCTACAAATGCAATGTCCATAGCTCATGTAAAATATCTAAATGTCCACAACATGTATAATAGAAATTGAGTGCATAATAGAAATATAATGTTCACAACATGTATAATAGAAATGTCAGATATACATAATAAAATCCAAGCAAGTGTGCATATAACAATAATGAGCTATGTCACACCCTGTCCCAATCCCCGATCTGATCCGTCACCTACTCCAGGGGCCTACATTGTGTACACAATTTCCATGTTAAAAAAATTATATATATAGTGGATCTTCATGAGTAGGGAAAAAATAAGATGCATCAATTTAAATTTAAATTTAAATATAAATTTACCTGTGTATCCTGATGAATAGGATCACCAGGTGCTTGCAAATCTCCATATCTTGTGGCCATCAGAGTCTCCTATAATATATATTTAAAATTAAAAAAAATATGTCAGTGGTAGTGAATACATAGAAACTTTCGATATACAACTAAGTTAAAATCAAAATTTGGTTTCTTACCATATTCCTATCCTTGAATGCATGCCCGATGCCATATATCTCCGAAGAGTGTAATGACACAACATCTGGATCAATAAAGTCATCCATAAGAAGAGATGAAAAACCTCATCGCCAAACTCCTGGAGTCTATGATGTAGGATGCACTATAGTCTCGGGAGCTATAGGAGGTATCAAAATATCCTCCTACCTAGAACTACCATGCTCTGAATCTTCTCCACCATGGCTGGTACTAGTCGAGTATCTCTGGAGTACTCGTTGAATGAACTCAAGTAGCTACTGGGGAGTGATCCCATGTAATGTAGAGAGATCTTGATAAGAATCCACAAGATCACTCACTAAATAGGATCTCATTTGGCACAGACGATCCTCCGATAACCATGCGATCTTTGTGGGGAACAATAGCTCATAATGAATATATGGGTCATAAAATTGATCCGTCTCATCAACAATAGGGGTAGTACGAGAACACAACATATATCTCCCCACATGATCAGAAGTCATCTCATCAACCTGAGTAGAAATGTTGACAATTCTAGAATACATGCCAACACATGCATCCTCAACTATCATATCACCAACACCACTTGTGACCAAATCCAAACCTTTCAGAAAAACCAAAATTTTCTGACCTACCATTGCCCTCTTACTAGGAGGCTATGTATCATGGTGTCTAAATCTATCTGCAAATCTACCCCTACCCTGCCCAGCATGTCATGGAAGTCTATGTAATCAACATCATATCCTAGATGAAGTTATGCATACAATTGTTTGCAGAAATATTGTGGCAGCTCATCCTTCTGCGATCACTTATGATGTGTTGCCAACCATCTAGGATATATGATTGGTGCGACAATAGGATCCTCACATCTAGTGACCCGATATCCTCTAACCACAGCCATTTCCATGTAAAATGGGAACATGGATTTCACATTCATTGCATAAACATCTCTATCTATTGTTTTCCATTTAACTATGCCATAGATAGTGTGAGATAAAGTCCTATAAAAATGATCAATGTGAGGGTCATCATATGGGTTGTATGATTGATCTCATAGATAGTATGAGATAACATCCTATAAAAATGATCAATGTGAGGGTCATCATATGGGTTGTATGATTGAGCAAGCTCAATCATACACATCAGCTCATCTCTAATACATTCTAATTTATCCCTATTGGCCAACACAAGAGTGTTATTTAAAGTCTGATGTAACTGTGCTGGAGAGGATTACATTCTCAAAATAGTCTGAGTATGGGCAATCTCTAAATCCTTAGGAGTCTCAGACCTACGTGAGGTCTGCTGAGGATCAGGATGCACACTCTTCTCAGAAGAAAAATGTTGTGAACCACTAGATGCCATATCTAGATGTGATGTGAAATGTATGAATATATATGTGTGTGTGTGTGTGCGAGTCCACATGTATACATTAAATTGAATTAAAAACAAGTTCATATACAATGCATGCCACAAACAAGATGAAACATTGTACAAATGTCCAAGTTAAACATTTTAAACAAAACGAATCAAATGAGTTGTGACCTATAGACATTGAAACTTAAAGATTACATTGCAAAACAAATTACATGAACATACACATGAAAACATAAAAAAATATAATATGCATATGCGACTACACCATTATAGATAATGATTATGATCATTTTATTAAACTAGAAAGTTAGGCCAAATATCAATAATAATAATTATTCTAGCATAATTGTACTTCAAATATAAAATTTTGTAATAGGTATATAATGTTGGAGTAAAATAGACAATCACCTAATTTATTAATAAATCATTAATTAGGTCTCCTTTTACTTTATCTAGGGTTTTCATTTTGCTTTTATAAGCATTCATTAGTGTACAATGTAATCTAGTTAATCTAGTTTAACTTTTCGCAATTTGATACAAAACTCTTGATCTTTGGATTTAATTTGTATGAGTTATTGTTAAAATTTTATTCACTATCAGAATCCAAAGTGATGTTATATGGTGAAATGTGATAAGCTACATTGAGATTCTCCTACATCATATCTACACAATAATTTAGAAGAATACTTTTACTTACTACTTTTTATGTGGCAACCACATGCACGTGTTTCCCTTTGATGCAATTTTAAAAAATATCACATTTTTATTTATTTTACCTAAATACCTAAATCATTTAAGTATTAGAACAAAAAAGCACATTTTAAAACTAGATATAAAATTTTACATTTCACATTTTTACACCATGTTAATATTCTATCTATAAGTGCTTCAAATCTTTATCCAAACTATAGAAAATTCTCCCCTTTAGGATATTTGTTAAAAAAATTTCCCATTTTCTAGCCCATTGCCTTATAGTTATCCAATCAACCCACTAGCCTACTCCTAAAACCATAGTAATATGACAAACAAAATCAAACTCACACAAAAGGATTGAACCAAAGATCAAAGGACCAAAAACATTTAGGAAATGTTAATGAATCTATTAAAATGTTCTAAGAATTCTAATCAAAATAATGATTAATGGGAGGGAACCAACATTTAGAATCATGATTTGGGGGTAGAACTTGAGAGAAGTAGGGGATATATGGAGCCAAGACTTAAATAACTTTATAATTAGAAGTTGAAATGATGAAGTTCACTATATAGTAGTTATTGCACCAAAGGGTTCTAGGATCTCAAAAGGTTCCACAAAGTGAGATGCAATTTTGGAAGACGAAAATTAATCAAGCTTGTCAGGGGCTAATTTATTAGAAACACTCTCTCTGATACATGACTATTTTGATGTATATATTTTTGTCATTTATAAATTTTTAAAAAATCCACTACATTTCCCAATTTCTAATCAATCTAAGTTTGGTCTTTTATCTTTTCTAGTTCATTTGGATCCACAAATACCATGTCCAAGCCTATTTGTTAAGCATAAAATACTTGCTTACGAACCTCGAATGGAGAAATGAGAAGTGTGTTTATGATTAGTGTTATCATATGCGAACTCAATTAATGGTAAGTAAGTTTCCATCTTTATTATTGAATCCTAGATTCTACATCAATAATAAGTCCTCAAGAAGTTGGTTCACTCTCTTTTCGTTGATCAATCTTAAGGTGATGGGTTGATCTATAGTCCAATTTACTTTCCAATTCTATGTAAGGTTTTCCAAAACCTTGACATTATCCAGGTATCTCAAATATGATCTTATCAAACTTACCTTTATTAAATATGATATTCTTTGGTACTCCATGAAACTAAAAGATCCCCTAAACAAACCACCATTTCAAACCAACAAAGTACTTAAGGTTCTTGAAATAATTTTGCTAGGATTAAGGCACCATTGACTATACAAATCTTTATGTACATATGTTATGTATCTCCAAAACTCTTGGAAGGCATACATGGATGCCTGACTGTAATGAGAGAGATTGTTTGTAAATTATAAAATATTTTCTTATATTGTTTGTAATTATATGCTTTTTTGGTTGTATTTTCCATTTGAGGATACATTGATTGACCCATTTAAAATCATAGAATGTATTTACTATTGTTGAAATATGCTTTTGAAATCCCTCCAACCTTACTTTAAAAAAATTAAAACAATATATATACATATATTATTATTAAAACAATTAAAAAATTAAAAATGTATACATATAAATTATTAAAACAATTAAAAATGAAAAAAAAAATGAAAAAGAAAAAAAGCCTTTCGGCCCTACCTTGTTCGATCAAAAGACTTCTTAGCCCCCCTCCTACTCCAGCTATTTAGGACTATGGAAATGGGGGGCTAAGTGTAGTCGTTGGGTATATGTAGGGCCGAGTACTACTCAGTCAAGTCCTATACCCCACCACCCATCCTCCACGTAGGCACCATGTGGCGCCACACAGACTCAATTGAGTCCTACTCGACCGAGTAAGATTTGTTTTTCGCTCGCACTTAGCTAAAATTGAGACACAACACTATACTTTCACCCAACCATGCAGTCAAAATTCACATGACACATCTTTCTATGTCATCATAAACTTTCATCAATCTGAGAAATCAAACAACTTTTACCACTAGCATTCAAGTGAAAGACATTACCTTTAGTTTTTGTACCTGATGCAATCTCTTTTTTGGAGCTACTCAAGATCTTGTTTTTCTTATTCTTGAATTGCAAGTCATAACCCTTATCAATCATTTGTCCAACACTCAAATGATTATGCTTTATAACTTCAACATACAAGACATCATTAGTGTTATGCTTACCATCAAGAGAAATGGAACCTCTACCATGGATTATACCAACTTTGTCATGATGAAATCTTACTACACCACCATCATAACTTTCCATACTCACAAACTTAATCTTATCATCCATCATATGTTGAGAGAAACCACTGTCAATAACCCATTCATCTTTGTCTTCAACTTTAGCAACCAAAGATTTCTCTTCAATAATGCGGCTAGTAGAATCAACAGTCACTAGATCATCTTCCTTGATAGCAATGAATACCTATTTATCTCCTGAGTTTCCCTTCTTAGACTCATCATCTATCATACCTTCATCACCAACAAAATAACACTTCTTTTGATATTTGGATTTGTATTGCTTTAATGGCTTCTTAAAAACTTGTTCTGGACACCTTGAGGAAAAATGTCCTATCTTATTGCATGAAAAACATTTAAGAGGTAACTTTCCTTCATACTTACTGGCACCTTTAGGCAATATTCTTGCAATCAGGGCTTTAAGCTCTCAAGATCTCTTTCTTCTTCAAGCTCTGTCATCTCCTTATCATATCTAGATAACCTTGTAGAACTTTCTCCTAGATCATATTTTTGCTTCCTAGGTATAGTAGTTTTGAATGCAGATTCAAACCTAGGAGGGGATTCACCAAATTCACTCAAATTAAAATCAACAAGCTTTCCAATCAGCATGTCTCTAGTCACATTTGTCATAGTATGGATCTCCTCAATAGCAGTAGCCTTCTGCTTGTAAGTGGGAGGCAAGGATATTAGCACTTTAGCGACAATCTCAAATTATTCCAACACTCCATCGACACATCTAATGTTCAATACAAGGTCATTCATTTTCTGCATAAAGGAGGTATTTTTCTCATCTTCTCCCATTTTCAGCATCTCATACTTTCCTTTCAAGCTCTACAACTTAGCAACTTTCATGTGGCTATCACCTTCATACAAAGTCTCTAGCTTCTTCAAAATCTCATGAGAATTCTGTAAATCCATCACATTGGTCATCTGAGAATTAGACAAGGCACTCCATAATGCTTCCTTAGCTCTAATATTGAAACAATGCTTCCTTAGCTCTAATATTGAATTTAGCTTCCTTTATCTCATTCAAAGTGTTAGGACCATTCTAAGGATCAATATGCACATTCTTTGTAATTTTCCAATTGTCTTCACCAAGGCATCTCAAATGAAATTCTATCTGGTTCTTCTAGAGAGTGTATTTCATTTCATTAAAATCTTAGACTATCCTTCTTAAAAGCAAAGGTTTCCATCCCGAATCACCTCAAGTGGTCAAGATTCTTCTAGAGGATCTAGGTCTGATACCAATTGTTGGTAACAATGCAACAAACTGAGACAAGGGAGGTGAAATAGTTTTCTCTCAAACTCTACACAATTCAAACTTCAATTCAGATATGATAATAAACAATAAAAGCATAATCGACACCACATCAATAACACACATAATGCCAAGATTTTTGATGTGGAAAACCTAGTTAAGGGAAAAACCACGGTGGGAATCTACCCACAAAGAGATAATACCATGTTAGGAGTAAGTGAAATATTACAATGGGGAATGCAGATGCATTCTGGCACACTACCTAGATCTCATTTCTCAAATCACAAAAAAAGAAGGGCTACAACCCTGGGGAAGGCTCACTACCTTACAAAAAAATTTAGATTACATTTGGAGGATCATGAATTGATGAAATAATATCTCTTGATGCTTGGTTATATTTCTAGTTAAGCACGAACTGAAACTCTTCTCCTTCACACTTCTCCCTTTCTAGTGAAAGATGAAATCAATATTCGCACATACATATACATATCTCAAATGAATATTACATATATTTATACAAATAATCAACCCATATTTCAAGGTCGGCACAACCTTGAACACAATTTAGAAAACAATAACCTCACACACTACAACAATACATGCAGACCAAAATAATATCAGCTAAGACATAGTCTAGACCTAAATGAACACCGCACATAATAAACACCTCCAAGAATTACGTCTTGAACATCTGCAACACACTATAATTATCATGAATGCCGCATAACAAGAAGAACATGACTAGATCAAGAAAATGATCAATAACGCGCACAATGATCAATGTGGACCATCAAAATGGGTAAAACATGATCTAGAAATATCCACAAGCAATGCAAATCACCACACCAACAACGACAACATCACCACTTACTAGAATCTTCATCATCATTATACCGAATCTCAATAACACCAACTAAGCTAACTCTCAAACTGAAAGATTCATTTGTGGACCTCCAAATCACAAACCATCTAAATTGAGGATATATACGAATTTCCCAAACACTCTGCCAATTTTGTAAACCAAGATATTGTAATTCTAGAGCAATGTGGAGCACAATCCAAAATATCGAATAACACGAACATCTGAATATCAACCACAGTACCAGATCACACAACTCAATCAAATAACCATGGGAACCTTTGAAACTTCTGTTGAATCAACTAGAGATACTTATCTCAAAACCCATTAAACCGTAATAGCTCAACTGCAACACACTGACCAAACCAACTCATCCAATCGGACTGCAACATTGGAATACACATAAGAATATGGTGACATCAATGGCAACACATCATTCCAGCAAACTTCAAAACAATATCCAACAATAATTAATTAGCATCTAAAATCATAAATCATTATTCATGTCAAGAACATTTCTATTATATATAGAAGCACATATGTGTACAAGATTTATTTTTAAATTTAAAGAATTCACAACTCAAAAAAAGCACAAAATCGCTATAAAAATTCCTAGCATAGTTTCAAGGCAATATAATTGATAATTGTGAAGTCAAAATCCACAAGCTTTAAATTATTAGTAGTAGTAACCAGCCAAACATTTATCTTACAATTGACATTTATACTCAGTTGAAATAGTATCACACATTTTATAACTAATCAGTATCACAAACTCATTTTCACTTATTAATTCTCACCTTTATTTTACAAACTAGATTATATTAGAATTATTATCTTAATGACATTAATGCTACACTTCTTAAGGAAATTTACAAAATGTTAACTAATTTGTTATGCAATGTTTTTAATATAACAATATATATAATGTTTCTTGTAATTTAAAAAAAAAACTTCAACAAATTATAACCATTCAATAATAAATATAGATGGATGACCTATACCACAAACATCGTGCCTCTATAAAAATTAACTTTGTCTCAACATTTCAATTACTCTAAGATAGGTACCAAAAGTTGTTGTGCAAAGAATGAAATTTGACTACTCAGATTCCTTAAATACTTTCCTTAAACACTTCTTAGAAAGAGAGCCCTATTATTATATGGGTTATTCTAGCAAGCTGATTAATTAACCCTACTATTATATTATTGATCGGCATAGAATGAACTTCCCCATTAATTAACCCATTGAAAGTTGAACAAGAGATGTTTTCTCATCTCCAATCCACAATAGTTGAGATGGCAATGGCTAGATGTGATAGTTTTAATCGATTCTATATGTAAAATGCCTACCCTCCCATCCCTACTATTCTAAGGGGGCGTTAGCGATCTTCCTTTGATAAAGTTGGGCTAGAAAAGATAGTGTAGTAGGTTTCATTTCCCTCACTTTCCATTCTCAGAAAGGGTTTTAAATGAAAGATGGAAACAACTTTAATTCAACTATTCTTCCTATCCCTACAACTATAGAGAAAGGAGGGCTTTTTGGGCCCTACTATTCTAAAGGGGTTAGCATGTTACGTATAGAATCAAGAAAGGATTAGGCTAGTAATGATAATTTGATTATTAAATTTTTCAGTTTGAGGTTATTATGATTTCTTTTGATTATTATTAATTGTTGTTTTGTTTTATTGTAAATAAATAGTTTTCTTAATTGATTACTTTGTTGATAAGGATTTGTGAGTATGTTGAAGCATTTTATTTAAAAACCTCAACACCGTTCCGTCTATTTTGATAAATGTATTTAAATTAAATTTTGATAAGTTTAGAAAAGAGCCAGTGATATTGCAACTTACAAAAACTGTCCATGAAAAATATTTACAATTAAGATATATTTAAAATATTTTTAGCATATTAAAATTACATTTAACTATCCTTTATATTGATTTATAACTTCTTAATTAAAATTCTCCAATTGAGTTTGAGGCCACAATTATTAAACTGGGGGAGAATGTGGAGAGACAAGAAATGATTATTAGATGGATCCTCTCCAAGTTTGATGTGAATGTAGATAGGAAAATGAAATACATCAAAGCAATACTAAACTAGCTCAACCACAAAAACTAGATTGCAATGAAATTGATCCTATTACACACAATGAAGCTATGAAGAAAAAATGCTAATCAAATTGCAAACCATAAAATCAAAGCATCTCCTTCATATCTCTCCATTGTCCTCCTTTCTCCTCCAAATATCGGATTTGTGGATCTCACCTACAAGTGCAAGAGCAAAGTATGAAAGCAAGATCAATTTTGACAGCATGAGGATACTAGAAGCATGGTTGATTCAGATGAGAAATGCATCCAATTTATAGAAAAATTGGAGAGAGGACAACAATTAGCAAGAAATTAATATTAGATGCAATTGGATTCAAAAATGGGAAAAATCAGATTTAGAAAGAAATGCCATTGCACACTTTCCATGCAAGAGGATAAGACTAGCCATCAAATCTAATGTTAGGAGAAGATGCCATATCCAAACTCATGATGAATAAGGAAACATGCTTCCAAATTAAAAAACAAAAATAGGAGCCACTTGAGAGAGATAATGAGTTGGAAATTAGGATTTAGCAATTATGAACTTAGGTGGAAATGATGAATTAGAAATTAGGAAATTAGAAAGTGATGAAATTAGAAACTAGGAAATTAGTAAATTAGGTGAATTAATAAGTTTTTATTCATTAATTAATTCACAAAAGAGGGGAATTAATTACACAATTAAATAAATATTTAATTGTGACAAGAAGACTTAGGATAAATGAATAAATTATTTAACCTATTCGGTAAATGATAAACAAGATTAAATGATTAAATCACAGAACCCTAGGAGATGAATTAGAAATGCAAGGATGATAATTGGGTCATGACAAAATATAATTGATATAGGGTTGATTTGATCATGATTTAATGATGAAATTTGGATAATTAATAAAGTGTCGATGTTGATTGATAAAGATCAATGATAAAATTGATAGACACCAATTGATGAGGACCAATGACTAATCGATCCAAATTGACAAGAAATGATGATTGATTGAAATCAAAGACAAATCGATCAAAAATTGATAAAAGGTCAACTTGATGAAGGTTGAATGACCAAAGACCAATGATAAATCAGTCGCAAATTTATAAGAGATTGATAAATTGATGATTGATCTAGACAAAACCCTAATTCGACATTGAGAAGGGTTGACGATGTCCAATTGACATGATAATATTGATAATGATCAAAGATCACAATTGATAATGATAATATTGACAAGGCCTAATTGAAAATGCGACAAATGCAATAAACACAAAAAAATGACAAAATGTTGACGAATAATAAAGATCAAGTGTGCAACATAGAAGAAATGTTAATAGGATACAAAAACCCTAAAATAAGGTCACACGAATATGTTAAAGTATGATACCACAAGCGTTGACCATTTTTAGATGCCTATAGTGGCAATCAAGAAAATACATAGATTGGAAGCACTAGCTGAGGTGGGCGCGAGGGCAAACAAGTGGGTCATGGACTTCAAAGATGAATGGGTTTTAGAAGTAACAAGTGATATGGTCGGGAAGCTAGAGAATTGGGAGAAAATAGAGGGGAGATTGAATGAGTTGTTTGAGAAGGTGACATAAGAAAAAGAGAATAAGGTAGTTCAAGAGCTAAAAGAAATATAAGAGCTCCTATTGGGAAAGGACAAGGAAATAGAAAAATGATGTCAAGAAATGGTGACAAAAAACTCTGCCTCCCTCAAAGATATACAGGATGAGATCAATCAAAGGAGAGACAAATGCAAGTGACATGTGTTGTCTCCTTTTGCATTGATGGAACCCCCTAATTATATGATCAAGGACACTCTATATTTTGGTGCCCCTAACTTTGTTAAAGATTTGAAAACAAGAAAATTTCCTTCTCTGACAAAGTCCTTAGTTTATGCAAGGATTTCCAAGAATGCAATGCATCTACTTAGTAGGCCATCTCTTTGTGCCTTTGGTGGTTAGTTATTTTTTTCCAGTTAAACTATGTTCCATGTTGCTGGCTTTGTCTCTAGTTTAATTATTTAGTGGTGTTTTGTAATGCCTTGTCAGGAAATGTTGTACAAGCATAGCCTCATTATTACCAATTCCAGCATACTGCTTGAGCTCATAGAATCTGTGCTCATACTTGTCTACCATCATACCATACTATTGCAGTGCATGGAACTCATTTCCCCAAGTCCGTTTCCACTGGGGCGAGAGAAATCGTGCCTTGAATCTCTCCAGAAATAGCTCCCATGTCACAGTGTTAATGCACACACCAATCATTTCCTCCTCCAATCTCCACCAGATTGACGTGAAGTTTTCGAGACGCATAATAGCACATCTTGCCTTGGTGTTGCTACTATATGGGAACATAGCAAAACACCTATCCAGAGCGATAAGCCAAGTCTCTGCCTCGAGACCGGTACCCATACCATTAAAGAAAGGAGGGTTGGACCCCATCAAGTTCTTTATGTGACCCAAAGAAACTGGATCTTCATTGGTTGCAATCCCTCTCCTTCTGGGTGATCTTTCCCTCTCTCTCTCCTCTAGAACTGGCTAAACAACCTCAGGCTTAGGGCCTAACCTAGCAAGAACCTCCTGAAACATTTGTCTCAGCTCTTCCCTTTCGGGAACTTGTTCTTCTGCACGAGGTAAGACCTGATGAATAGACTGTTCTGGCTCAGCACTAACATGAGTAGGTGGTGGTGAAGGACTATGATGATCAAAACCATGGCCTTGTCCTCCACCTCTTCCTCTACCTCTGCCTCTATTGCGACCACCCATATGACCACCTCCCCTAGCTCTCCTAGCCATGACCGAGTACTACAAAAGAGAAAAGATTTAGATTTATGACAAGGATAAACAAGGAAAACACAAATGTTAAGACCTAAATAAAAAAAATCAAGTTGAATAGGCACACTACAAACCCAAAGTACCTAGTGTTGAAACTTGGGCTCTGATACCAAATGTAATGCCCTGTCAGGAACCCTAAAGGAAAACATCATAATCTATGCAACTAAGGGTGAAACAATTTTTTTTTTTTTTTTTGATAGAGTTGGAAAGTATTGGTGAAAAGGATCGCAAGCAAGGCGCATTTATCAGCGAAAGGGCATTGAGGTCTTGCATATTGATCAACATTTCAATAGGTCAGGAATTTCTTAGTTTACGATCATTAATATTTACAATCTCTTTTATATGTCATGTTTATTGTCTTGCTTATGAAATAGTTATGGTTATGTTTTATTTATCGTTAGGGATTGTTAATTAAAATCATATAATAGAAGTTGTGATTACGTTATGACTATAGAAGTGGAATAGTGTTTAAGTTCAAAATGCACACTTGTTATTATATGGAAGAAATGTATGGTTGCATTCAAAACCTAGTTATTAAGATTTATTAGACGTAGCTCTAGGAGAGTCTAGGAAGTAATAGTTTACTGTTGATATGTTACAGAGATGGTACGTGTCAAACAGACAGCTCGCAAATCCGTAGCAGGATATGCTCATTACTTGAAAGTCAAGAAAGATTCTCTGACACCTATCAAGCCTGTTGTGGATGACAACCCTACTGAAGAGAACCCAACTCCTGAAGAGAGAAAAGAGATAGAAAAAGGAAAAGAACCCAAGCTAGAGTGCTCACCAGAAAAGCCGATAGTTATAAGTTCTGACTCATCAGAGGGGTATACCCCCTTAAGTGATAATGAGTTTGTGGGGTGCTTTCCCCTGAGTGAAAGCAAATCTGAAGGATATACTCCTTTAGATCATGTAGAGTCTGATGAGTGCACTTCTCCATTTTTTTCGGAAGAATGATGTAACACTCTAGTGTAAAAAAATAAAAATAAAAATAAAGACATTATTCTATTGAGAAATGTATTATGTCTTCTTGTAAGACTTCTTTGATGAAATAAATACATCTATTTTGATCTTAGTCTATGGTATAAGTGGAAATTATTGAGGTTGCGTACCTATAGTGGTTAACAAGAGTAATTGAACTCTTAAACATGTTAATAAGTGTTAAATTCTGTGTTATACCGACCAAATTGTTCTTCGTGTCTTGGCAATGTATATTCGTACTGCAAGTTAATTGTGTAATAGGTGTTGGTACGTAAGATTGCCTTGTTTATATGGTGGTCACAGCTAAGTACATTGAGTCATGTTGTCAATATGTCTTGTGTACTGTGTTTTGGCCAGATATTTAGATGTATAACCTTAAGGAAATGAGCCACTGTGAGTTGTTCGTAATGGTCAACCTTAGGTTAGTAATTATGTATCTTTCATCTGAGGTAGGTCAGAATTGGGTATGGCTGTCTGTGTCACCATAGAGATTCTGTAGATAGAACTATCCTGTAGTGTCCTAAGAGAGAGAGTGGCTTTCAAGTGGGGGCCATGCCCGAAGTGGTGACAGGATAACCCGTTGGAATTTGGTTAAGAAAGTGAAAATCTAATAAATGACTAGGGAAGGGTAGAGTAAAAGTTAAATAAAATAATGTGCCTCACACATAGGTGAGTGCTAGTACAGGGCTCACAATGTTGCGAGAAGGCTTGGAATGGAAAACTTACCACCTTGTCTTCGTGAGAGGATTGGTAAGGTCCGCATGAGTCTTAGTTGGAATCAGAGGTTCGGGAGAGGTTACCAGGATAACCGCTGATGGGGGCAGGGACCTATGGAGGCTGTACCATGGTATCCACCGTAAGACATGCGATGACACTTTCTCCTTAGAGTCACTAATGTTTTGTGAGTTGGGTCACATGATTGTGAGTGGAGTCTTGTAGTCCTTTTGTTCTTGTTTTATTTTGCTTGCTTGAGGGTTATCTACTATCTCCAGCACAGTGGGGTGGTTCCTTTTCGAAATCACATGGTCGGGTGGTAGTGTCACTTCCCATCGGATGTAATGGAACATATCTTCAGGCAAAGAAGGACTTCGTTGATGTTCTTGGTTTGTGGTTCATGTACCAGCTCTTGTTTCCTAACCATTATTCAGTTGAAAACTAGAGGTCTTGAAAAGAAACTTTATGTAACTTTCATTTTGTAACATTTTAGCTCATGATGTAATTTTTTTTGAAAACATGTATTTTTGAATATTGTAAGAAAAGAAACATTGTAATGTATGCTATTTCAATTACTTAATTCTTTTGTATATAATATATGATTGCTTTGAAGTATTTTGAATTCTTTCATTGTGGAAATTTTATCTTAAATATTTAATTTACAAAGTAATATTCATTGGTAACCCTTAGGAAATTCAGGTGTTAGACTTCCGCTATGTTATTAGATGTGCTAAGGTTTAATTCATGCAATTAATAAAAAAAAAAAAAAAATTATTTCACCCTTAGTTGCATAGATTATGATGTTTTCCTTTAGGGTTCCTGACGGGGCATTACATGTTTTGTTGGTTTTAGTTTGCTGGGTCTATTTTTTTCTAAGCATGCCCATCTCATGTGCCCTATGTGGCAGTTTATTTGTAATGAGTTGTCCCCTTGTTAGTGAGGTGTGCAACACTGACCTCAGGATTCGTGACATGGTAGTGAGCCTCTTGTGGATCTGAGTTAAGTTTGGCATTTGTAGTGAGCGTTTATATTTTGAGATTTGAACACAATTGTAAACACTTCCAACAATTGGTATTAGAGCCATGGGTCATGGTTTTGAATCCCTTGGGTCACATTGAGGGGGGATTGTTGGCAGTGAGCTGCCCCTTTGTCAATGAGGTGTTCAACAGTGATCTTGGGATTCATAACATGGCAGTGAGCCTCCTATGGATTTGGGTTAAGTCTGGTATTTGTAGCGAGCGTTGATAGTTTGAGATTTTGACGTAATGATAAACGATTCCAATGCAGTTCTATACGGTTTTATAAAAATCTATAATTGTACAAGCCTATCCCACTTTTTATTAATCAAAACTTCTTAATTACAAGTCAATTAATAATATACTAATTAAATACATTTTAAAATAAAAATATTATATATTTAATAAAATATGAATGATTAATTATTTATGAGACATTACAATTTATCAAAATATTAAAATATCAATTTTTAAACTAAATAAATTGCATATTAAAAACTACATAATTTAATAATTATTTTAATTTTTTATAATTTATCATGCCAAGGTTAGATGGAAACATGGTGAGAACTATCTCACTATATGAAAATTGATTACAAATTTTTAGGCTCTAGGCCAAGAAAGCTCAATGCTCCTCATTTGGACTTGTAGGGTAACATGCACAACCTTAGTGCAAGATACAAAGGCCCTGCAAAACACTGAAGATCACTTCTTCAGGGAAAGATACAATAGATCTTCTTACCAAGAGTTATTATTGTTGAGTTGAGTAGAAGTGCATCCTCTAAAATGCTGATTATAGTTCACTATTCTAAACATCTAAACCTTAGTTCATTACTACTCATTTTAAATTGCACACCTTTGCACTTACACCATACACCATATTAAACTTCTCATACAACTAATTTTTTACTTAGAATCCTCAAAAATATCTCATCCTTTATATATCATCTGCACAAAGAAAATACATAAATTAGACCGGCCTAATTAGATCTAACATGCAGAGTGAGAACAATAGGGCCAAAATACTTTCTCCAATGCAATGCAAGAGGGAAAAAATATGTGTGAAGCATCACACCATGTTAACACACATTCCTATCAATGCCAAATAATCACCTTCAACTCCACACAATATCAAACTGACCAAAAGCACTCAAGTCAGCTCCAGAAGATAGAACCGATAAAGCTACTTAGTCAGACATTCTTAAAATATGATGTGGACCTCCAGAACACTTGGAAATTAATAATATAGCATCAAATGCAACTAAAAATACTACATTAGAGAACTAAAACACCATAAACATAATAAAGTGGAGGAATGAAAATCAATAAACATAATAAAGTGGAGGAATGAAAATCATTCCTATAAATAGGTACATTGTCACTATAGAATTGATGCTCAAACCAATACCAAATCGATGTGAGTTAAAGGAGAACATGAATACCTTGGATATAAAATTATTTTGCATCTAAAAAAATCATATTACAACCACAAATAAAGATAAATCAATCCAGTGTAATGCAAACAATGATACTCAACTCTGTCTAACTAACTATTCACTAGAACAATCACACTTAACCAGACTCTTTTGTGGACATCTAAATACATCTTCTATTATCCATAAAAACCAAAACACAACTAGACATATCATATACTATAACCACCATCAACCAACATACATCAATATGAAAACATGAGCAAACACCTAATAAAACACCATTGATCACATTCTTCTAGACTAACTTCCAAACCTTGGTTGACATCAATGACAAATAAATATCATATTTGCAAAAATCTCCCTCTTTTTCATTGATGGAAACACTTGTGCAACCACCAAAACATCAATATATCACTCCCAAGGACCAATATATCTCTCCTACTTTGACATCAAGGACAAAGGGAGACTTCACCTCATTGTACAAACACCATCTCTAGAATATTCTTCCCCTATCTATGACAACTACCCCTTAGGGTATGAACACAACTGAAAATGAAAACTATATTCCAATAATATTCTATTCCTTTTCATATAAATGTAAAAGAATTTTTTTTGTCTTACCAACAAAGCTAAGGAGCTTGATTCTTGAATAGTGGGGGACATGATGCCCTTATGAACAAACTTGAGTTGAGACCAAATAGTCTTCAAATCTTCTTTTGTAGAGGCCAAAATGTTGTAATAATATTCAATCTTTATAAGAAGATCATCTACCTCACTGTAGTTACCCAAAACCTTAACTTCCTAATCTAATTTCTCAGAGTCTTCAAGAAGTCTCACCATGCTAGTGAGTTGCAAGTCTACAATATCCCTTAGATGACCAAACAATTTCTTAATCATATCCTTCTAATTAGTCAAAAAATTCAACTACATATATAGGTTATCAATATAAAGCCTTCCAATACAATCCACATCCTTAAGTCTATCGTACTAGATAGATGTACAATTTGTTATTTGATAACATATATCTATACCTTAATATCCCTAGTAGATTCAAGCCACTAGTGATAAAACCTTTATGAAACCACTCCATCCTTTACACTCTTCTCAAAAGCTTTTATGGTTTCTTGTAGCTTCATATGTGATGTTGCACATCTATCTACTAACTATCCTAATCTATGAACTTCTACCTTCTTATCTACATCCTCCAAAACTTTGGCTTCCAATTTGGAACCCTGATCCTTAAAATCATTAATTAACAATTGTAGCTACTTCTCGCATGACAAAATCTCATCAAAAACTACTTTTAAAATTCTTTCATGAATAAATTTCATCGTATCATCAATAACTTATGTGCCCTGAATCTTTATGATTTAATAAACTTCTTGCGTGCAAAATGGTGAAGCATATAAAAGAGACACAATCGGTTAAGATACATCTTATGTTGAGACAAAGGTACTTGAAGTAGCTCAAAAGTGATCACTACTTCAAACTGTAATTGTAGATTTAACAAATCTAAAATGAAATATCCAGAAGGTCTGAAAGATTCTCCACTAGGCTCTTGGTGCAGGAGCACCTACTCATCTAGATGAGTCATGAAGGATTTTATATTTTTCTTTGGTTTTAATGTGTTTTCAAATCTATGTAAGGTCCTAAGGACCATTTGGAGTGTATTCGAATCACTTTGTATGTCCGCTGAAGCCATTTAGGCTTATAGTGACCTATGAGGTCTCGATAAGGTCAAACATGGCCAATCTTGAAAAAAAATGTCCATGATGATTATAAATGGTGTAATTGGACTCATATTGTCCAATTTGTATTTATTGGGGGTCATTCATCAAGTTTTGTGATCACATTGACAAGTTGGTCAAAAATTGTCATCTTGAGAAAAAGTTGTCATGCAAAAAATGCAAGAAAAGTTGTCAAAATGCAAAATGGGTGGTTAGAGTTAGTTGAAGTCGGTTTGGGGGTTAGTTTTTGATTTAGGTACTATATATTTGAGTGTGATGGGATGAATGAAGTTTGGTTGGTGTGTTTTGAAGAAAGAAAAGACTGAAATGGTCAAATTTTCGTTAATTATCACTATTTTTCTGAATATTGCAATGTGATATTTCTTTAGTTTCATGGTGAAAGTTATTTTTTTATTTATAGAAAGCTCTTGGATATGATATGGTAGTGAGTTAAATTCATTTTAGTTTTTGTGGAATTTGATTTTATTTCTATTTGAAGGAGAAATCACAGTTTCCTTAAAACTGCCAAAACCCTGACTAGGGTTACCCATTTTGGTAAAACCCTTGTAAATTTTGTTTGAACTGTTGGATCAAGCTATAAATTGGAGAAAATATCTAAAAATAGACATTCTAAGATTTTAATGGAGAGATTATCTTAATGATTATTTATTAGGAAAGTTATGAATGACTATTTTTTTGCATTTCATACTGAAAATCAGACTATCATGAACAACAAGTTGTTGATGTTTAGAAAGTATTGCAATGTAAATAGGGTTTTGAGTGACTAGTGGAAGGTAGTGGGGGATGCGTAAAAGTGTTCCAACCATACTCCAAGTAGTTTAAAGGCCAAGCAATCAAGCAACAATGGAATGAAGTGGCTATCCTAAGGAAGGGGTTGTGACATTCACAATATGATAGTAAATTGAGTTCCTACATTTTGCAGGGTTAGGAAGGAAGTTAGTGTTGGGTTTTCATGTCTGACAGGTAAGTGGAAAGGTCCTCTTCAATCATTAGTAGTTCTTGGAAGACCCTTGGTGAAGGATTAGTTTTTATTGATGACTGTCCTCTTTGTTCCATATTGTCTCAGTCTTAATGTTCAGTCAGATCCTCTTTGCAAATGAGGTCATTGTAGAAGCCTATTCTCATTGTGAGCCAAGTGAGAAGGGTTTCAATGTTGTGTGGTGTTCCTTTAAGTAAATATCAAAGGTACGTTGGGGCTTAGGAACCTTGGTTGTGTTTGTGGTCTATTGAAGTATAGTAACCCCTTGAGGTTATTTTGAAGATTTATAAGAGTGATATGATGGGAGGAGCCCATTGTTGTGAAATAAGTCAAAGGTGAGTTTTGGGTGAACCCTTAGCCTCTACATCAAAGTGGTATCAGAGCCAAGGAGGTCTAGGAAGAGATGTTGTTGTGTGTGTTGGTTCAAGTTGAAGAGGATAACCTGATGATTGGTTGCCAAAATACTAGATAGAGTAAAAGAGGAGAGACCTAGGTGAGGCAAGATGAAGCCAGAAGAGAGAGAGTTGGTGAATGCATTGAGGGATTATTTGTAGAGTGAGGGTTCTTGGAAGAAGAGAAAAAAAGAGAGGGAGAGGAAAGAAGAAGAGATGAGGTAAAAAGACAGTAGAGAGTTGAGACAAGAATTATAATAGATAAGGAAACAGATGGAAGCATTAGAGGCAAGAATACAACAAAGTTGGCACCTGGCACTTAAGAAGAAGATAGTGTGGCCTATTCAAAGTCTAAGGAAAAAGAGTTTAAACTAGATGCAAAGATAGGAGAACCCCTGATAGAGAAGGGTGAAGAACAAACAACCCTAATATAACAATAGTCCTTGCTAAGTGGAAATGTGACTTCTTTTTTGTATTTCAAGACCAATCCACTAGGGATTGTCTCTCTTTCTTCCATCTTATTCTAAAACTTATTAAAGACTTTTGAGTATGTAGCATTGTATGCATCTGTGTCCCCATCAAAACTTCTTATATGTTGTTTTATTTTTATTACTATAGGAGTGAAATTATTCTAGACTTTACCCTTAAATCTTGGGAGCTCCTTCATAGTAATAAATTCTAAACATATTATTAGTGACCCATACCTAGAATATGCTAAAGGAAATAGAATATAATGTGAAAGTATTGTTATAAAGCTAAACACACAAATAATAAAGATAAAACATTCAAAAACAAGGAGCGAGAACACTAATAATGAGAAATAGATACATAAATTAAAAACTAAAGTTGACGGAAATATGGATTTGTTTTTTCTTTACTTTTTATTTTTTTCATCACACGTAAATAGGCTTGTTTTTGTTCATATCCAGTTGAGCTATTAACCACTGTAAACAACCTAGAATGCTTTTTAAAAATATAATAAAGTAAAAGGAAAACGACAACCGAAAACAAGAAAACAATTTTCCACCAACCATCTGAGAATATTTGTTTTTAGGGTGTTTATATTCTTCAAAAAAATACAAATTGGAAATATTTTGCCCTCTACAAAAGTATCATCATTTGGCCACTCAAAACCTATTTTCGTTTCAAATGATGTAGTAAAATGTAAATATATTATTTTATTAGTAATAAGAGGAAGATAATTAATGTTAATAGTAATGTGAATGTACAAAATAATGATTTTTTTTGAAAAAAATGAATTTTTTTCTTACTATAATCAATAAGAATAAAGGAAAATGACATTTTTAAATTATCTTAAATAAATAAAAAAAATAAATTATAAGAATTTTGTTAAAGAAAAATTATTTTTTTATTTAGATTGGTTTAAACTAATTAGAAGATAAAAATGAATGAATGCAATAATATCCCACCTTAACAGAAATTAATAATAATACCTAAATGACATGTCTACAATTCAAAAATGACAAATGACATGTGAACAATTAAAAAATGTCAAATGACATGTCTACAATTGAAAATTATTAATACTTCCTTTGCTTGTCACATGCTTTATTCAAAATGTGTAAAAGGACATACGCATATTTTCAGGAAGGAGTTTGTTAAAAAACAGAAAGCTATATATCAATGAAAGTCTGTCGTGAGAATATGTGTTCAGAATTATAGAGATGGAATTGAAATTTATGTATGATCTTGTGTTTTCGAAGTCTTACGGTACAGCTTTTCGAAAGAGAGCAATAGTTCTGCGTCTTCTCAAAAGCTGTCGTCTCATGATAAAGAAACCAGAACATAAAACTGTTACGTTTGTGCTTATTTCTGTAACGCTTGCAATAGAAGTTATACAGATGTGCAGAATTGGGTTATCGGATTGGGCCATGGTGAGCCTAATTTGTAGCAAACTATCAGTGCCTGGTGGCGGGTATAGATTCAAGGTGATAGATTTTGTCATTAATGTGCTTTGCGGGGCGAAGCAAATTAATCAATATTGCATGTATGAGGCTCGTTCAGGCAGCTTGCGTTGTATCTTCAAAGTGGCTAATCTTTTTGGGATACGCAGCAGCCTTGTGCCATTGTACATCAGTTGCAACCCTTATACATATACATCATTCAATCCTTAAAAATATCTCCAAAATAGTACAAAAACATAACCTTCAATAAAATGAATATTCCACTCTAAAACAACTCTATCTTCAGTGCCTACAAATAAAAGTGTTTTGATTATTTCTTCCTAACAACCTGCATTGATACCATGTAAAATTTTGCAAACCTACAAATAGAGTATAGATCTACACAAAGATCTAGCTAGAAAAGAAGAAAACCAAACTTGTAGATAATAACACATAAAATAAAAGCAGAATTATAGAGAATGAAAATTAAATCTCTTGTATTAACCATTATTAATTACATTATGCAAATGCATATGTATACAGAGAGCCACCACATTAGCAATGGAGGAAACAAAGCCATAACAACTACCGCATGTTGAAATTACAGAGAAGGAAGCAAATAAAGAAAGGTTAATTGGCTGTTTGCTTAGTTAGCTTATTGCAAAGAGTGCATAAAGCATGCAAATATCATGAAATTACAAGTTTTCTATAAGTCACATGTTTAACATAAGGAGGAGCATGTATCGATAATTATCCATAAATCATGGAGAGAAGAACTACAAATACAGTTGTGATCACATCCCCCCCTTAAGTCTAACTAAGGATATATATGGGTCCTGGAAACAAAGCCTGACCAAAAACCCACTTAAAAAGAAGAAAGGAGAAAACCTAGCTGAAAAAAACTCCTAACCATTTATTCAAACTATAGAAGAAAGTTGAAATTGTTGATGAAGAACTGCAAATGAATCTGCATTGCAAGAAGATTATATTAGAGTCATAGAAACCACTGCATGAGTACCTCAGGGATACTTTAAAAATGCATTTGTACATATTCTGCATTGCTCAAATGGATGAACAAATAGGTACATGATCTCTGAATACAGAAACCGATCATTTGAAGATAGCAAGATATGAATCTGCAAAGAAATGTGCTCCAAATGGAAGAAATTTAAAGATGACCTCCAGTTGGGATGATGTCATTGTTTATCTAATGCTCAATATTATCCCACAAGAAAGAAACTCTGGAAGCATTCGAGGATGTGACTCTGGAATCTCATGTAGTCAGGAACCCTGCTAGAAAGAATCTCTAGGAGCAAACAAAGTTGCAACATTGGAATCTCATGTAGATAGGAATTTTGAACAAAAGAATACTTTTGGCTATCAATTAGTGTAAGAGTGCATAGAAACTTTAATCTTCTATTTTTATTCAGGAAACTTATTAAAAGAAACCTATACTAGATGCTTTAAGCAAAAAATCTCTATATTAAACTTTATAAAAGTTCAGTTTTACAAAGCCCCAAATTTCATAGATCTTTATCAATGTCATGCTTACAAAGCATGTACAATTATTAAAGAATCAATATAGGAAGAAAACAAGGAGCATACAAAAATTAGGAGAACAATATGCATGCATCTAGAAACAAAGGTCTACATCAGCTTCCATGGTGATGGTAATATTCAGAAATATTCCTACAAATAATTGTGTTTAGCTTCTTCTTCCTAGCAATCTCACTATGATACCATGAAATTTTTTTTAACTATAGCTGCACAACATAAGATAGATCTAGCTAGGAAAAAAAACAAAACTTGCAGATTTAATGCACAAAAGAAAAAGAAAGAGCAGTTAAGAAAGAAAATTGTATCAATTCATTGTATATTACAGTTTGTAGAATGCACGAGTTAATTTTAAACAAGCCACTGCACAAAATATGAAATTAGCGGTGAAAGAGACTTAGTTAGACTTATTAATCTGCAGTAGTTTGCATGCAAGTTATCCATCATTCATGGAGAGAGGATCATGCAAAACTACATGCAAAAATAATGCTAACAACAGTGTAAGTGGAGAGACAAAGTTTACGATCCTGATGAGTACTTGACTACAGAGAACTGCCTAGAGCTGAAGGAGATGTCTGAGATGCAATTGGAGGATGTCATTCTTGTGTGGCATATCAACACATCAATTTGTGAAGTTCATGATAGGGTCGTGAATTCTGTCAAGTTCAAGTTCGTGGGAATTTTTTTGAGATATTTTTCTTATCTTCTTGTGGTACAACACCATCTTTTGCCCCTACATGGGGAAATTACAGTGTTGGCCTACTTAAACCTTCAGGAAAAAATATTTGACATGTCCAAAGATGTTTCCGAATGGACAATGGACAATGATAAAGCTAGAGACATTGCGGAGGGAAATGAGAATGTAAAGCATTCCATCATTCTAGCTGAGCAACTGAGGGATATATAACTAAATAACAAATGGGATATAATAGCACAACACTGGGGTGAATTGTTAATATACTTGGCATCTTAGAACAAAGCTCCATTTCATGCAGAGTGCATTGTTGCTGGTGGTGAATTGTTGACTCATCTATGGGTTTTATTGAGCCATTAAGGATGGGGAAAGAAAGAGGACATTGCTTAAGCATTTTGGTAAAGGAGACTAGTGAGGATGACACAGTAGAGAAGAAAATTGAAGAGTTTCTAAGAAAATGCCAGATTGGAGGGAGATAAAAGGATATAGACGATGAAAATAGGACAACAAAAAATTAACAAGGTAGGAAGGGAAGAGTACCAAGAGAGAAAAGATGAGGAGTAGAAGCAATGTCAAAAATCCCTTAAGCTAGTAAGTCTGCGTATAGGTATAATTTTTTAAGTAACTGGATGATGAACAAATCTATATATGTAATGCTCGTATGAAACTGTAGGTGTTTTTTTGTGTGTTCAGAAATCCTTTAGCTTAAAGACTCTAGGGTTTTTGTATTACTATGAATAATTAGTATTCTCTCTCATGACAGATAATCATAGTAAGCAATAATTTTTATTTCTCACTATTTTTTAGTAGTTTTTGTTTAATTATTTTCAATTGTTTATTTACACATTAATATTTGTTTTTTCTAAAATTATGTAAATTTATATTTGTCTACAATTTTTTTAAATTTTTTCAGGAGAATAGAGTGCCATTTCTATTCATTGCATCTATACTTATGACAATATTGCAATGTTCAAAATAAATATTTATGTGAGAAAACATATGATATAGCAAGCACTTACTATTAAGTGAATATTCTATGTAAATATAATTTAACAAGTTAAATATGGTGAGTATAGATGTCTCTTGAGGAACTATTGTGAGTAGTATAGAGATGGAGATTCTTTACTAAGTCTACAGAAATGGTAGCAAATTCCAATGCTTGTGGCTCCAAAGATAGAAACATGTTTGCACTCATGGTCACAAATTGCCCCACCTTATATGCTCATGCTAATAAAAGTAGAATTCCTTGGATTCCATAGTTTCCTCATTTATAGAATAGGAGATAGGTATCCAAACTATTAGGAGTTTTGGACCCCGTTCCACATGCCCCAATCCTCCATATTCCATGTTGATATAATAGAAATGAATAATGGTCCTACCATACCATTATCACTTCATTGCATGTTGCTTTCCCATACAATATTCCAACCAGTCACTTTTTCTTTTCAAATATAGTACAATCTTTATTTTTTTATTTGTCAAAAAATGTTGAACTTCATTGGCTCACATTTGTTTCAAGCAATAATATTTTCTTTCATGTCCTATGGTAAGGAAGTGAGAAAAAGAATAATCTTTAGTCGATAAGCTTTATGTTGGGGAGTTTTTGCTCGGAATGACCATTTCTCTGCCGGAAACTTGTCATCCTTCTTTTCTTGGGTGGGTGCTTCTTTCCGACAATAACAAACAGTTGAAATAGAGCCACCTCAAATCCTAAATGCTTTGCCATGTCTATGGTTTGTGTGAATGTTCTTTTAGAATTTATCTACCACCATAAAGACATCACCGCCATGACACATCAGATAAATGGAGAACCCTGGACCAAGGGTGGCAAAAGGAAATTATCTGAGAAAGTGATTGGGGTGACCTATGGAGAGGCAAACATGGACACTCATGTATACTATGAGGTATGTCTGCTTCAAACCCTATCCCGAAAATCTGTATGTTGTTGGTTTCCTTTTTGTTTTGATTTTCTCAAACTTAGTTTTGTATTTTCCCTCAAATGTATAGGACACGCAGATAAGAATTAGGTTAGGGTTGCGAAGTGGAGATGGGAGAAGACCTATGTGAACCAAATCGGTCGATTTCCCTCATGGTAGGGGGTTAATCTTGTAACTGAGGAAAACCCTGGCTAGCACCCAACCCATACAATAATGTGGTGAACTATTAAAATCTCAAATTAAAAATTCTCACATCCAATAATAATATAAAGACTGCCATTATCATTTGGTTAAATATCATAAACTAGAAAAATATATTAAAATTGTTAATTCAGGAAGTAAGACTTTGATCATAATGAAATTTTTTTGACTGTGGAACTTAGGAATCAAAGGCTTTTCCTAATATATATCATTGTAATTTATCTCTATATAATTGCAGTTGAGCCATAGTTGTTTTTGGGGGAGAAGATGGAAATTCTCACTTTTCTTTCCCTTATTTGTACCAATTCTATAGGAACAAATTGTTGATCAGGTTGACAACACCAGAATACTGAGAGGGGTTGAATCAATATTCCCATAGATTAAAGAAAACTTCCCACCAATTATGAATGTCCACAAAAATAGCAAACAAAATTGACTGATATAAAGTAGTTAATGTAAAATAAACATGAAGAACACAACCACAAGATGAACACCAGATTTTATACGTGGAAAAATCAATTCGGAAAAACCATGGAGAGTGTTAACTCTCAGGAGAATATAACTAGTTATAATTTTGTTTACAAAGAGATGGCTCACTAGCAGGTGGCTCACTGCCATATTACAAAAATGGCTCACTATTGGACTGCTCACTATAGATATACAAAGAGATGGCTAACTACTAAAATTCTCACTACAACTAAAAGGGTTGAACTGAGAAGGTTTTCATCTTTGAATGCATGGGATCAGTTCCAAGTTTAAGCTCAAATTACAAATCACAAACTCTACAACATATCTGGTTAGAGATCTATGTACAACTGTCCTGCAATAGGTTCGGTAAAGGACTACTACACTACTGCAACACTATATGTCTTTGTTGTCAACAACACACACTGCTATCCTTTCTATCATCTTTCTCTCTCTTATCACACACACCTTCACAAACTCAATCTCTTGCTGCTACTACCACTTTCGCTACTACTTCTACCTCTCCCTATATCTCATGCTACTACATGTGTATATGTATATATATACTAGAGGGTACAAATACAATATAGAGTGTCGGCCAAGCCCAACAAGTATCAATATGCTTATATCAGCCTCTACAAGACTTCTACACGCTTCCTTTACATGCTCCGATTGCCAATGCATATACCAATATTACGAGAAAGGGATAGAGCCATCTAGACCCAAGAATATCGACCCATAATCAGAAGATCAAGCCCAATATCTCCAAAATGTAGGATCCACACATACCAATAAAACCGCAACAGGAAACTCGAAGAGATACTTATGATAATTACCAAAACTGCTAACACCAAGACACATAACTGATGTCAAGATCAATGAGAACTCCTCATACTGGGATACCAGGATCAATAAGAACTCAATGAAACTTCTAAAGACATCATCCAAGGTTGTCCATGTTACATAATAACTTCTGACCAAAACCACAACATTTGAACTACACATCCATATTGACTACATACAATCCTTCCATACAATAACAACCATAACATCCATAACATCCAGACTAATGTCTGGACCTCATACACTGTCCAGTCCAAACTGGATGGATTGTTTGGCATCAATGACAACATTATTCACACAAGTCTAACACAAACTTCTAGAATTAATTGGATAAAGACTAAATGGCAATGCATAATGGCTGCATGGAATCAATTCAGTCACCAATACTAGACATTATACATCTTTTAGTATAACAGTTTGATAATAGATTTCAAATACAAATAGGTGAATCGAAATTATTATGGAAAGTAAAAATAGATGTCAAATACAAATAAATTAATCGAAATTCTTGTGCAAAGTTGATATGTTAATAGTATGAATTTTCCATAGTCCATGATATCAATATGAACAACAAAAGATGTTATCCAAGTTTTAAATTTTCTAATATTCAAGAACTAACTAATAATTTTGGAAAATTAGTATAGTTATTTAAGTTGTTTTATTGCATTGATGTTGGCATATTATGCATAATCAATTTCTTTTATATCTCCTCTAAGTTTGATAGAATTGTAGATTTTTGTATGATTTGACAAACCTATCTGTTTGTGAATCATTGTAGTAGAGTGGAGTGCATATTTTGGTATTGAATTATGTCAATCCTCTCCACTTGGAACAAGTAGCTTTTACCTTTCTGGGGGTTCTAAATCCTTCTCATGTAGCTTTTCATTGAAATATCAAATACCATGGACATTCAAAATAAGGAGGATAATTAACTTGATCTTTTTATACATACTTCAATTTTTGCACCCAAGCTTCTATTCCCATTGTTGCATAGATCAAATCCAACTATATTTGTGAAAATTCACCAAATTAGAAAACTGTGAAACATGTTAAAAAAATAAGATAACCATATAAAGTTCAGTTCTAAATAAACTTCAGCTTTTATAATATTGTGAATCAATTTTATTCAACAATATACTAGTTTTAAACTAATTATTCTATTTGACACTCATCCAATGTAGCCCAAAACATAGGGAAAAAGGCACAAGTGTTTGATTTTGACCCATCGAAACCAATGAAAAATAGTGATAGTAATTGTATCATATAGTACCATGTAGAATATAAATATATTGAAATTTGTTCTATGTTGCATTTTGGTTGAATGAAATTTGGGTTTCCAATGTGTTGTATATGTATACACATAAAAATGGCTATGAGCAATTAAATAAATATTTTATATTTATTTAATAATTATTCGTCTATTAAATAGTTAATTTGAAAAGATTAATTAATTTAATTCATTTTCATATCTTTCTATTAATTAATATTTTATTAATTAATTCATTTATCCTATTCTTCCAATTAATTAAATATCTAATATTTTATTATTCCTTCTAACCAAGTTAATTAAATATCTAATATTTAATTATCTCCTACAATCAATTAAATATCTAATATTTATTAGTTTTTCTCCTATCCTATAGTCTCAAATATTAAATAATTTCTTAAATTATTTAAATCTCTTTTCCAACTCACCCTCCATCTCCACTTCATCTTTCCTTTGCCAACTTATTCAACATGTGGCTAAGGAAATTAATATTTCTTAAATATTAATTTATCATTTATCCTCAACTTCCAAAATTAATGAAAATTGTGTACGTACACATATTTCATAACCATCTTCTATATTCTCTCCAACACCCTCTACATCTTATGAAGGACTTGAGTCCACTTGTCCTCTCATGCCTAAATTTCCTCCAACCATCCCTAGATTCTCTCAGTCACCAACCCAGTCAAGGTGAGATGAGTGACACTTGTCTTCTCCTTCCCCCTTTCTCTCAACCTTCACCTTTGCTCATAGCCATTCAAATCTGTAGATCTGATCATGATCGTTGATCTGAGCCACATCATCTACTCCTCTCAAGGTTTATAAAATCAAGAGCTTCAGTTGAGAGGAAGTTAGTCTTCAAAAAATAGTTTTCAATCAATCATATGCATCCGTGAGTTTTTGAAGCAAATAGCAAATATCATTTTAGCAATATAATCATATAGCATTATCATTTTAGGATAATCATGTAGCATTTTGCATAGCATACTATTAGTTAACTACAAGTTATCAGTCCATTCTTCATATGCCATCTTGGGAGCCAATAGTGCATTGTCTGAGAGCACACCATCTGCAACCAGGAATAGTGGAGTTAGGACACAATGAGACATAAATCATGAAGGTAAAATAATGTTTTATTTTAATATGTATTTCATGTAGTTT
Source organism: Cryptomeria japonica (assembly GCF_030272615.1). Taxonomy (NCBI): domain Eukaryota; kingdom Viridiplantae; phylum Streptophyta; class Pinopsida; order Cupressales; family Cupressaceae; genus Cryptomeria; species Cryptomeria japonica. The sequence continues at coordinate 333,420,081 of NC_081411.1, read as the reverse complement.
CATTGGTGGATTTTGGATTTCCTGTATGCATTTCCATTGTATTTTGTGAAACTAACTTATTATAGGTAATATTTTAAGGATGAAATTCAAGCTCACACATTTTGGCGCCCATCGTGGGGCAGGACCTCGCATATATGTTTAAAAATCTTGCAAAAATAAAATTAACATATTTTGTAATGCAGATTCATGCATGTGTTTATTTTGACAATGCTTTTGCATCATAGGTTAGCGCATATGTCATGTAGGTTAGCGCTTTTGTCTAAAAATCATTGTTTTTGCATCATATTTTAGCACATATGTCATGTAGGTTAGTGCTTTTGTTTGAAAATCAACGCTTTTGCATCATAGGTTAGTGCATATGTTATGTAGGTTAGCACTTTTGTTTGAAAAACAACGCTTTTGCATCATAGGTTAGCGCTTTTGTAATGCAGGTTAGTGCTTTTGCATCATAGGTTAGCGCATTTGACAGAAAAATTTGTAACCATGATTTGAAATTAGGCTTGTGGAAGCCCACCTAAGGTTTTTCACTAACTTTCTACTATTTGGCAGGTTTCTAACAATTTCTTGTAGATTTGGAGGAGCTAAGTTAGGGTTTAGTGATTTCTTTTCTAGCTTTTTCAAAGTTGGTTAAAAAGAACTCATATTTCCTTTTGGGTAAAAAGAACTTCATTTTTGAATTTGGTGTTCTAAAAATTACCTCACTTTTTTTTTGGGGCTCTAAAAATAATCACATTTGCAAGGTAAAAAGAACAACAAATCAAACATTTACTTTCTTCCAAAAGTTAGGATTCACACCTCAAATTTTGGGCTCTAAGAAGAACAACAATCTTTTATTTTCTTGCAAAGGTAAAAAGAACAATCAATTTTATATTTTGCAAGTTAAAAAGAACAATCAACTTGTCCATTCTTATGAAGCAAGTTAATTTTTGTAACGATTTTCATTTTGTTGACCAGGATTTCTAATTCATAGTTTAGAAAATCATTTGCTATGTGGGGCTAAAATAAACGCCATGCTTGTTGGAGCAACATCTCCAAATAGAGGATAGATCACATTGCTATGGAAAGTTAAAAAGAACACTTGTATTCCGTGTCTCAAAAGTGGTGGGTATATGCTCTCCCCTTAATTGGGTGATCAAAAAGCCAAACCCACTCTTTTTCACTTTCTTTACTTTCAAGCAATTAATCCTTTAGAGGGCCTGCCTTCCCGAGCTACCTTGAGGGAGCCAGTGAAAGGGGAACGACCTAAAGTGGAAACGGGCTAATACCGAGTCCTTCCAATCCACTATAAATAAATCGTGTTTGTGACGAAAGTTCAAACAACATGTGCTGATAAGTTCATACCGACACTATGTTTTCCCATAAACCCTATGGAGCGTAACCTCTATAGGCTGGGAACCTTATGTATTTATAGAGCTGAAAGCGCCGCATGTATGGTCACATGACCAGAAGCCTTTACTAAAAACTACTTGTACTAGTTGCCAAAAACCTTCTAGTTGTTGGCACAGGAGGTCGGACCTCTGAAGCAACTCACACACATATGGTTCCTAGTAGAGATATAAAGTTTTCCATGATGAGATTTCATGGAAACTGGTGCTTGGCTGCCTCAAAGAAGTGAGTGTTGAGGGTGAAGCCAGTGGGGTCAAGCATCTAAATATCCACTTTGAATAGCGTAGCATCGGGGGAAACTCCATGTGAGATTCAACAACTATTGTCTCAGCCTACCATAGGGATTTGTACTTGCTTGTGCTTTTTTATTTATTAAAAATTGTGTCTTCTATGTCTGTAACATGTTTCGAATGGTCAAAAATTGAAGAAAATTATCATCTACAAGAGATCAAAAATCAACAAATTTATGAAAAGTGTGATCAAAAGGATAAAACAAAAGGCATTCCAACACTTGAAACACCGACTCAAAATCAAAGTGTCAAAACATTAAAATATCAAAATAATTCTTGAAGTAGGTTTTGTCTCTAAACCATCACGCATTTTAAAAATAGCTCAAACAAACTAGGTTGCTAATCCTATAGGTTATTCCCAAAAAGTTCTATAAACATCAACATTCAACAAGCTATTGATTCAAACATCTTAAGTGCAAAAATCAATATCCATGTCAAGTCTCTCATCATGATAATCAAATCCTCTATCATGAAGCTTGATCAATCTATACTAGGTTCCTAATCTTGGATATATCTTTCCTATTTTGAACTTAGGTTACATCAAAACCAAAATTGCACCAACATTAGAATCAATCAAACTTGTAAACTGTCAAATGCTTATATGACTTTTAAGTATCACCTTATGAAAAGAAAACCTAGTTACAAAGCTAATCAAAAGAGAATAAGATTCTTGTATATCAATCACAAGATCTTGCTGAAACATAGGACATTCCTACACCATTTTCGTCACTATTTACATGGCTGCGGTACAGAATTTGATGGTGAAACTCTACAAAGATGTGCTTTTCAACAAAGAGATGCTTTATCCCAATGAACAAACAATAGTGGTAAGATCAATAAAGCATATCTTCCTAAACCAATAATCACCTATTGACCTTGTTCTTGGGAACTTTGGACAACTTTGAAACAATCACATGCCAGTTTGGACTAGAGCCCAACATGAACAACTTAGAAAACAACAACAAATGGAGGAAGAAGATACTCCTCTAGTCCACACTTTTGGATTTACCGCTGTTGATGAAGAAGCAGTCAATAACACCATTAGAAATCTAGAGCAAGATTACACATTTGATAGGCTAATGGAAAAATTGTTGGCAAAACAAAAAGAGAAATATCTCTTGATGTTGGCAAAATCTAGAGCTAAACTACCACAAGACTTTAACATAGAAAGCTTAAAACAAGACATGGAAACAAGTAACACCCAAAACACAGATGAGCCGAATAGAGAAGATGTGAACAAATAAAGCAATGAAGAAACAAGGAAAGAAAGGGATGATAAAAGAAAAGAGCGTAGTGACAAAAAGACTCATGATGAAACAAGGAGAGACTATGTGGATAATCCATTTTCAAACCTTACTCAAGAAATACAAACCCTACAACAACAAATACAAGACATGCAAAGTGGGACAAGCTCCAAGAAATATTCATTACAAAATATATGCCCATACCCTTTTGATAAAAATCTGAATATGATACCATTTCCGCAATATTGCGAGATTCCTAAATATGACAAATATGATGGAAAATCTGATCCTCAAGATCACCTTAGGGAGTTTTGTAATATGAGCATGGAATTTGCTCATGATGAAACTTACCTTATGTGTCTTTTTCCTAGGAGTTTAAATGGACAATCAATGGAGTGGTTTTCAAGATTACCATCCGGAATCAAATCCTTTGAAGAACTTGTGAATAGGTTTATTTCACAATATTCCTACAATATAAGGAATGAAATAACAATGCTAGATCTTTGCAATGTTAAACAAAAGAATCTTGAATCCTTTATGGTTTTCTTACAATGATGGAAATGCATGTTTAATAGGTGTCCCCGACATGTACCTGATTAAGAAAAAATGGACATATTCATTGATAATCTTATCAGCAAAATGAGTTATCAACTAAGAATGCAATGTCCTCCCTCTTTTGCTAAAATGATCGAGAAATGGTCTGAAAATAGAGAACGCAATGATAAAGAAAGGAGAACTAAAAATTTACAACAACAACAACAACAACAACAACAACAATTACGATAATAGTAATACAAAACAACAACAACCAATTTTCAATCTATCAAGTCAAAACCCAAGCAATAACAATCCAGAAAACAATAAAGGTAAGTCCTTTTTCTCCAATCCTCGAAGAAAATTCACAAACATTGGAGAATCTTTGGAATCAACTCTAAAAACTCTGCCAACAAATTAATTGTTCTACCACAAGCAAGAAATTATGAACCACCAGTCAAGCCTAATTGGTGGAATGACAATCATCGAAATAAAGGACACCTAACAAATGATTGTCAGAGATTGAAACACCTTATCCAAGATCTAATCGATAATGGAACAATTACAGTGGATAGCCATAAAACAAACGAATCACACTTGGCTTTCAAAACTCCACTCCCAAATTATGACAAAGGCGAATCATCCCAATTAAAAGATGACAAAGGAAAAACCAAAGTGAATTACACTTACACATATGATGATGTGGTGAATGTGATCATTGTTAATGAAAACTCATCTTTGGAATCAATTAATGTTATCACAAGAAGAAAAGAAAAGGTTACCTTCCTAGGTGTAGCAAAAGATCCACCACCCAATCCACAACAATACAATCTAGTAGAGCAATTACAGTGAATACCAGCTTAAATATCAATTCTAGAACTTCTCAAAATTTCACCTATGCATAAGGAAATTTTGGAGAAAGCTTTAGTGGAAACAACAGTTTCAAAGGATTTGGATGTAGATCAATTCCAAAATATGGTAGGACACCTTATAGCTCCTCATTGCTTATCATTCTCTGAGAATGATGATGCATCCTTACAACATCCTCATAATGCTCCCTTACATGTTGAAGTCTCCATAAACAAAACTCATGTCAAATGTGTGCTCATAGATGGAGGAGCTGGCTTAAACATTTGTGCATTAAGTTTGATAAAAGCTTTGGGATATTCAAAAAATGCAGTAGACTCAAAAAGTAAAATAACCATCAAGGCTTATGATGAAGCAGAACATTCTTCTAAAAGAATTGTGGTGCTACCAATAAGGATAGGACTTGTGGAAAAGGATACATTGTGTCAAGTTTTAGATTTAAACCTCTCCTACAACATTCTTCTAGGGAGACCATGGATTCACAAGATGCAAGCGGTTCCTTCTAACTATCATCAATGTCTAAAATTTCCTCATGAAGGAAAAGAGATCACTGTAATTGCAGACTCTAGTCAATATTGCAATAATTTGAAACCCGCACAAGATACAAGAGTTCCACATAACAGAGAATCAATATATCCTACCAAAGAAGTTCAAGAAAAGTTATGGGAAAATTTTGAAGAAAAGCTCAAGTTAAATGATGAAGGAATGGGAAAGTATTCTTTGAATAATTTTCCACTCTTCCCTAAGTCATATGGAAAACCTGCAGATATTCAGTCACAGACATCAAGAAAATCAAAACATATGTTTAAAGGAACCTTTGTTAGTGTTGGAACCCTTGAAAAGGAAAATGAAGACAAAGATATTCTTGGTTGGTTATACAAAGATGAGGATAAAACTATAGAAACAACAACAAAAGTTAATATTCCCATAAAACAATATGGCAAAGGATATGAAATCATGCAAAAGATGGGATATGAAGGAAAAGGACCAATTGGTAAGCAACATCAGGGAATTTCAGAACCTATTTGTCCACACTCACAATCCACAAAAGATAAATCTGGGCTGGGATATCTAAAATTAAATCAAAAGCAACATAATACTCAACAACAAAAATGGAGAAAGAAATCGGTTTCTAAAGAAGAAAATTGGCAAGAAAAGCTACATCAAGTGGCCAAAATAGTAGCCAATAAGAAAAAGAAGCAAGAAGATCATGAAAAGAAAGAAGAGGAGACTACTATCAAAGATAAAGAAAAATCTTGTCAACAAGTCCTAAAAATACAAACAAAGGCAAAATCTGAACAAGGTATTCCAGAAGCAGTAAAACTAGAGATGACAGAAATCAAAGAACTATTTGCACCATACGACATTCCAATATGGTATAGTGGAGTAATTTTAGATCAGGATTCAGAAACAGATTCCAATGAATATGAATGGGGCCCAGATGCCTTATCCACTACATCAAGTAAAGAACACAATGAAGATCAAGCAGCTATCACAGAAGAAGACCTGTCTATTGCATAACAAAGGATGAGGTTAGAAAAAAGACAAGAAAAACTCAAAATCCAGAGAAAAGAGGCATATGCAAAAAGGAAAGGAAATGACAAAGACAGAGAAGCAATTGCACAAGAAGCGCAAACAAAGATTAGATATGCAAGAACCATAGAAGAACTAAGAGATAGTCAAGTTGGACTAACTATTAGTCCCGAAGAAGTTGAGTTTGAAAGGAGACAAAATCTATTAAAAGAATCTACTTTATCATGTACACAAATATGTCAACTTCTAAATGCAAATGAGGACAATCAAGAAGGAATTTGCAGTATCAAAGATGTACGTGTGGATATAATCCATTCATTTAAGGGACAAACATCAATTGAAGAACCACTTGAGTGTGAACTACAAAATGCTAGTATTAATCTTGTTAAGACTAATTCGGAAACGCTTGAGAAAGACAATCCTCAAAAAAATCTAATCTATGATAATACCTATTCTATGCTAAATTATGATCATTATGTCATGAACATTGAAACACCTAATGATGACAGTGATTATGATTTACCCCTCGTTCATCCTGAGCTAATTGATTGGGATAATTTAGACAACCCTGAACTAAATGTCTTTTCCAATGATCATGACTTAGCTGTGTACCTTAACGCTATTGAACCCATCCCACCTAAGATATCTTCCACTACAACATCAAGTAATGTTTTTCATAGCCAGGAGAATGCCAAACTTTTCAGTCGCAAAAGTGAAATAAAACAAGGAAAGAGACCTATTGTTGAAAACCATTTCATGGCAACATTAGATCAATCAAAAGAGAAAATAAAGGGTGTATCTGATGTTGAAAACCTCCTTGAGGCATTAGAAGATAGAAAGTTTGACATTTTTCCTGCATATTTTCAAGAAAGATCTGCTATCCTGATAGAACCAACAAAAGTAGTAAACATTGATACATCGAAGGATCCTAAAATTCTTCATTTTGCTACCTCATTATTAGAAAAAAGAAAGAAAAGAGTACATGGAATTATTTAAGCAACAACAAATAAATTTTGCTTGGTCTTATGCAGATATGCCAGGGCTTAATCCCGATCTTATCATGCATCATCTTAATGTGGATTTAAAAGAAAAACCAGTTAAGCAAAAGCTCAAAAAAATGCATCCACACATTGCTCTTCTTGTAAAAACCAAGCTGAAGAAATTATTAGATGTGGGATTCATAAGATCAGTTGCTTATCCAGAATGGGTTTCAAGTATTGTACTAGTGTCAAAGCTAGATAAGAGCATAAGGATCTGTACAGATTTTAGAGATTTGAATAAAGCATGCCCAAAAGATGATTTCCTGCTACCAAACATTGATATCATAGTAGACTTGTCAGCAGGGCATGAGATGTTTTCATTAATGGATGGCTTCTTAGGATATAATCAAGTAAGAATCATGCCTGAAGATCAAGAGAAGACAACTTTCACCTGTGCATGGGGAAAATACTGCTGGAATGTTATGCCATTTGGGCTTAAGAATGCAGGAGCAACATATCAAAGAGCTATGATGACAATTTTTCATGACATGATGCATACGTTCATGGAAGATTATGTCGATGACATACTCGCAAAATCTCACACAAGAAAAGAACATTTGAACATTCTAAGCAGGATTTTTGACAGGTTGGAAAGATATCAATTAAGATTAAATCCAAAGAAATGTGCATTCGGGGTAACCTCTGGAAAGCTCCTGGGGTACATTATATCAGCCCGTGGCATCGAAGTAGATCCTGGAAAAGTTAAAGCTATCATGGAGATGGAGTCACCCAAGAATATAAGTCAATTACAATCTTTACAAGGAAGGTTGCAATCAATCAGGAGATCTGTTTCTCAATTGGCTGATAGATGTCTTCCATTTACCCATCTTTTACATAAAAATGTTCCATTCAAGTGGGATACAAAATGTGAAGAAGATTTCTTGCAAATAAAAGAATATCTTATGATTCCTCCAGTACTCATATCACCAACCAAAGGGAAACCATTGTTAGTCTATGTCTCAGTAACAAGTGTGTCATTAGGCACACTCCTAGCTCAACATGATGATGAAGGAAAAGAAAGAGCAATTTATTATATCAGTAGAACACTTGTTGGATATGAATTAAATTATTCCTCAATTGAAAAGATATGTCAAGTGGTTATATTTGCAACTCAGAAGCTATGACATTATATGTTGATTCATTCTGTAAAACTAATAGCAAAGATAGATCCTCTCAAATATCTGTTGAGCAAGTCAACATTAACAGGGAGACTAGCCAAATGGGTTATGATATTGAGTGAATTTGACATAGAATATGTTGACCGAAAAGCCATGAAGGGACAAGTCATTGCTGATCAATTAGCTGATGCACCTTTACAAAATAACATGCCTTTGCACATCGAATTTCCTGATGCAGATATCTTGAAAGTAAGTAAAAACTTTTGGGAATTATACTTTGATGGTTCTTATACTCAATATGGATAAGGTGTAGGAATCTTTTTTATCACACCTCAAGGACATACAATTCTGAAATCGTATAGACTGTGATTTCCATGCACTAATAATACTGCAGAGTATGAAGCATTGGTTATAGGGCTCAAAATGGCCATTGAATGGAATGTTAAAGAAATACATGTCTATGGTGATTCACAACTTGTCATAAATCAAATAAATGATGAATATCAGACAAAGGATGATAAGCTTCTGCCATACAAATAGCTAGTGGAGGAATGTAAAGGGCACTTTAAAGAAATCACATTCACCTAGTTCCCCAGAAATGAGAATAAAGCAGAAGATGCAATGGATACAATAGCATCTCTCTTGAAAAATAAAGAGAGTCAACAATGTTAGGAATTTCTCGTGGAAGATATCTTAACCCCTACCATCCAATCCGAGCATACCTATCGAATTTGCCATATATCAGGAACCAGTCAATCCTTATACTGTCAAACCTACCAATATTTGAAAGATCATATCCTTCCTCTTGAATTATCTCGTAATCAATGAAGAAACTTTATCTGTCAGTCCTCTTGCTATACTATTATTGCTGATATCCTATATAGGCGTGGTCTAGATGGTACATTGTTGAGATGTCTTGAAAAAGATGAATTTGAGAGAGTTCTTAATGACATTCATGCGGGTATTTGTGGTACACACTCAAGTGGTTTAACATTGGCTAAGAAACTTATTCCTATGGGTTACTGCTGGCTTACTATGGAAAGGGATTCATTCACCTATGCTAGAAAATGTAAACAATGTCAAATTCATGGAAATCTAATTCATGCACCAGCACAAGAGTTATATCCTATGACGGGATCATGGCCATTTTCACAGTGGGGCCTAGATTTGGTAGGAAAGATCAATCCCTCATCTTCTAATGGACATAAGTTCATTTTGATTGCTACTGAATATTTTACTAAGTGGAATGAAGCAGTTCCTTTAACCACAATGACAGGAAAACAAATATCATCATTTATGTTGAATTACATAATCTGTCACTATGGCATTCCTATGACCATTATCACTGATAATGGAAGACCATTTAAAAAACAAGATGTAAAAGAGCTATGTGAAAAGTTTCATATCCAACATAGGTTCTCTACTCCATATTATCCACAAGGTAATGGTCAAGCTGAGGTACCAAACAAAACTATTTTAAAAATCTTGAAGAAAATAGTTAATGAAGCTGGAAAAGACTGGCACATTCAGTTAAATCCTGCTCTTTGGGCATATCGAACTAGTGTCCACACTCCAATAGGGGTAAATCCATATTGTTTGGTCTATGGATCAGAAGCTATATTACCTATAGAAGTAGAGATACCTTCTCTACGAGTATCCTTGCATGGTCTTATACCAGAAGAAGAACAAAGAGTCTCTTGACTCCAGGAACTAGAACTGATTCAGGAACGTCGCCAAAATGCAACAGATCATTTAAAAGTATATCAACAAAGAATGGCAAGAAGCTATAACCACAAAGTCAAGCCCCACATTTTCCATATTGGAGACATAGTTCTAAGGGAAAATCCAAGAAATCAGCAAGATCGGGAAAAGAAGGGCAAATTTGAACCAAATTGGCTAGGACCTTTTGTCATAGTAGCAACATATGGATCAAGAGCATACAAATTATCTACTCTAGAAGGTGATTGGTTTGATGAACCTATCAATTCTATCCATCTCAAGAAATTCTATGCTTGAGATATAAGTCCTAAAAAAATCAATAAAAAGCATATAAAGTCCTGAAAAAATCAATAAAAAAAAGCATATAAAATCCAACAAAAATGCAATAAATTTAGATGGTGAAAACCTGGTAAACAGGCGCTATCTACAAAGTGAGTTCCTCCATCTATGAGATCGCTTTATGCACCTATCCGCTTCATCCTATCGCATCTATCGCTTCCATATATCCTAGCTTATCCATTTCTCTGAACTATTTAGCGAGAAATATGTAGCTTATCAACAGTTATCAATCTTTGACATACTTGTCGTAGTCACTGTCCTAGATTTTATTAGTATCTATCAATCTGCATTTGTATTCCACCATGGTTTGGATCTTGATCAATTCATACATCCATAATAAATTTTTGTATCCGCTGGAGGCAAAATCCTAATTCCTTTTGCTAAGGTGATCTTTTGAATATTTGAAAATCCAAAACATTCAAAAAACTTAGAAAAAAACAAAAACACCTAGGATTTTGAAACAGATAATGAGAAACAAAGCAATGAAAATCAAGGCATTTCATCAACAACTGAATCATGAAACACAGAAACCGAAGAATCAATCAGCAAGCTATACAAGATTATCAAAGATCATTCATCAAGATGATTATATCAGTTAATGACCATTACAACATGTGAATGACATGCAAGATTCAATGTTTATTTCTTGATTTTATTACTAATCATATACTCTATGCAACTCAAGGATGTCCATGACTAGAGAAGCTATGATGGGGCATGATTATTTTCTTTGATTGTTGTCTGTGGTTTATCTCTTACTACGGTATGAACTTGTCTCAGGATATGATCGGCAAAAGGTCCAGGAGGACGTTCCAAGTCATGCAGGAAAAGATATAATCCTTGTCTATTCTACACACAATACTCAGGTCAACTTGACTCATTATATCAAGTTGCTTGTATTAACTTTCTATATCAAAATCCATGTAAGCAATACTCAGGTCATCTTGAATCTTTATGTCAAGTTGCTTGTATTTTCTTACAACATTTAAAAGCTCAATGATGAAATCAAGCACTGTTACAAGATCGCATATGAAGAATGGTAGTACAATTTTTAGTTAGATGATTTTAGATTATAAGAATTCATTTATCAGTTGCATTATAAGCATATCATTTCATTAACAGATCAACAGTCATAAATAAAGATTGAGTATACTTGGACAAACAAAAACAATTTGTATTTAATCAATATAGGTGCATTCATTTTTAATCATTATCCATTTCATTTAGTTGCATTTTATCATTGCATTGGTTTGCATTCAATTAAGTGCATTTCATTCATCATATCATCATTATTATCTACATTATCATTTCATAAAGATCATTTAGTTGCATCTTTTTCACTTAGATTCATAATCATTATAAGCATAACATATACATCACAAAACCAATCAATCATTCATATGCAAAGCCATATAAATCATCAAATAGAGTATATCATCATTATTCCATTTATCATTTAGTTGCATGCATAAAATTTCAAAAGAAACATTTCATATAGATCATTTGTATGTACATCATCGTAAGCATTAATCAATCATTCATTTGCATTTTCATATAGATCATTTGCATTTGTATCATTTAAGTTAAGTAATCATTTTCATTTGCATCCAGAATATGTAAAATCATAAAAATCAAAAACATTTATCATTTGCATCATGTATGTCATTATCATCATATCATTATCCATCTACTCATTGCATCCATAAAATCAAAGCATATAAGCATATAGATCATCATATGGAGTAACATGCATAATAAATCAGCATCATCATATAGAATCCATGTCTGCATATAGATCATCATAAAACAATAAAAGCCTGAGTATACAATGATATTAGATAAACAATACAAATGCCTCATTAAATACAAATCAAGTCACAGCTGTCCTATACCACTACCACCTGACTCTGTCTGTCTCTGTGACTGTGGGTGAGAAGATCCTCTAGATGCCTATCTCCCATGCTCACCACTCCTCTGAGGAGGTCCCATGACCCCACCACTGCTAGTATCCATCAACACGGTAGTTTGATAACTACCTACTCTCTAGCTCTCTGCAACTACCTCCTCATATCATCGTCGCCAGTGGGAAGTCTCCTTCCCGGCCTAAACTAATGCTCTAACAGTATTAGCTAAGATAGTACTTGATCCATCCTGTTGAATATGATCAATAAGGCCCTGAGTATCCTGTTGTCTCCTAATAGCTATGTCTCTCTCAGTCATAAGAGATTGTATCTGTGCTCGAAGCTGATCAATCTGTGCTCTCAGACTATCAATAGTATCATGTCCTGGCACATCATGCTCTGGTATAACTACATTTGGCATATCCTACACTGGTGCAACCTGCTCTAGTACATCCTGCTGTGGTGCATGAATCTCAATCCCCTCACCACCAACCTATCTAGCTACTAGAATCGCAATCCGAGTAACTCTCCAAACCCATCGTCTAATCAGGGGAACGTGATCCTCAGGATCCTCATCATCACCACCATGAGCTGAAATAACTCTAGGATCTGGCTGAATCTGTCCAAAATCAATACCTCTCCCGCAACCCCCATCTAATCCAGTCACCCTCCCTCCTCTCAATGGCAATCCTCTAGGTGATCTCATCCCTACCCTGCCAGTATCCCTCCCAATCCATCTACCATCTCTCCCACCCATAGGATGAGGTCTCTCAATCCTGCCAGCCAGTGCAAATGGTCCTCCATGGACTCTCAATCGACGTCCTCTCCATCCAGGTCCACCACCACCACCTCCATCCCCACCATCATCTCCACCTCTCCTAGCCTCATGAGAAGCTCTAAGCTCTCTTCTATGTCTCCATCTCTTGATAATAGGATCATCTGAATCATCATCATCTCTTGAGCTAGGAGGACGATCTATTGGATTTGTAATTTGAGGAAATGGATGCGCTAATAAATATTGAGCATACTCTGTTGTAACCCTAGGATCAAGAATGTGCAATCTCATATCATATGCCACTCTCGAAGTAGCAACAAACTCTACATGAGCAATCTCAAATGACAAAGATGGTCCCCAATCTCGCCTATCTCTGTACCACCACGCATATATCGTGACACCAGTAGGCATAGGCTGAATGATACCAAACTGTCTCAAAATCCGACCAATCAACTATCGCTCAATAATGAAGGGTGTACGACCAATGAGATATCTACTCTGCATGATAAATGGTAATGTTTGTGCATCATCCATCCATGGCTCACAATCAACATATGGTCTTCAAGTGATGCTATCCAAAGAATCAAGAACCCAATGCCAATACTCCATCTTACCCAGCTTGGGCTGAGTAACAACACCTGCATAAAAGTAAACATATGGATGCCTATCTCCACGAACTCTATGATGGATAGGCTGTGTAATAGCAATATGCTCCCAACACCAGATCTGTAATAAAGTGCATCCTATCGATAAACTAGCACTCTCATCATACATGACCTGGTGAAGATCATGATATAAATGTGCCAACATGGAAACACCCCAAGCATATCACATACGATGCTGCATCATGCTCAGAAGAACCTCACCCCATCCAACAGAAAAACTTCGCGATTGCCTATCTGGACATATGAATCCTCCAATCAAACCGACTAGAATAACAGGAAGAGTCTCATAGTACATCACCATATCTACCCATTGGATCTCTCCTCTCCCGATGCTCTCATCCGCAAACACGACTCTGCAAGCCTCTATCCCAACTCGATCCTGATAATCATACTGTACAAGCTCACCAGTCACTAGGATATGCAGAATCCTATAGACATCCTCTAGAGTCACACTAATCTCACCTGTCGGTAGGTGGAAAGTGTTATGCTCGCTATGCCATCTCTCGGCCAATGCTGTCAACAAACCCCTATTATGCGTAATCTCTAGCATAAACAATAAATGACGTAAACCACAGGCATCTATGTGTCTAATCTCAACTTGGGTCAACTCCGGAACTAAATCACGCACTGTGGGTAATTTCTCCCGACACTGAAGAACATCAAGTTTCTCCTATTTTGTCAAGAGAAATCAATCAATCAAAACTAAATCAATCATCAAATCATCTATCTATCAAATCAATCAACTATCAAATCTATCAAATCAACCTGAAGCAATCTATGCTATCTATTTATCAAAATCAAATTGAAGCAACTTACGCTGTCAAAACATTTTAAAACCTATCAATCATGGTTTTCTATCAAACACTGAGTTAAAACTCTACTAAGCTCTTACATCAGAAACTAAATCAGTTTCTTAGAGCTACTAAATCAATCAAATCACGCTAATCAAAGCTATCTATCAAATCTATCAAATCACGCTAATCAAAGCTATCTATCAAATGATCCAAATCAAGCTAATCAAAGCTACCTATCAATCTATCAATCATGCAATCATTCAAATCAAGCCCTTATTTTCATCATGACTACATATTAAACACGTTAAATCTAATCATCAAAGTGATTTTTAGCTTTTGCACTTATCAAAAATATCAAATTTAAGCAAAAGCGCTGATCTATTGAACATATGCGCTATCCTAAGCAAAAGCGCTATTCTATTAAGCATATGTGCTATTCTACGCAAAAGCGCTAACAATCTATGCATTTGTGCTAACAAATCAAACAAAAGCGCTAAAACACGCAAAAGCGCTAACAATCTATGCATTTGCGCTAACATACAAAGAAAAAGCACTAAACAATTCATATGCGCTAAACAAAATGGCATATGAGCTAAACTAAATTGCAAATGCACTATTCTAAAGTCGAAAAAATCAAAAATTTCAAAAATTAAAAAAAAATCGCCTAAAACATGAAATTTTGAATGGAAACTTGAAAACAAAGCTCGGGATAGGAAACATACCGGATAACCATACTCAATCGGTCGCTGATATCGTCATACACGCTCAAATTGATGGTTCTCCATGGGAATCACCATTTCGCCACTTCAGCAAGAAATATTCTCTCCAAAAGCTGACAAGGATAACAATGAAGTTAAAATTAGCCTTGGTTAATTTTATATTTACTATTTGTAGAGTCATTAATTTTCAATGGGGCAATTTAATTTGTTTTTTACAAATGAATTTAATTGACTAAATTTTTTATCACATTATCATGAGATTAATCATTCAAACTAAAATTTTCGACAATTTCATGATCAATCTCTTGAGGGGGCACACAATCTGGATTTTCAATTTCTGTCAAGTGCACTATCGAAACTTGATTAAATTTGTGAAACAATGATGTTTCGACATTATTTCAAAGAGGGGCAAGATGTATACACATAAAAATGGCTATGAGCAATCAAATAAATATTTTATATTTATTTAATAATTATTCATCTATTAAATAGTTAATTTGAAAAGATTAATTAATTTAATTCATTTTCATATCTTTCTAGTAATTAATTCATTTATCCTATTCTTCCAATTAATTAAATATCTAATATTTAATTATCTCCTCCAATCAATTAAATATCTAATATTTAATAGTTTCTCTCCTATCCTATAGTCTCAAATATTAAATAATTTTTTAAATTATTTAAATCTCTTTTCCAACTCACCTTCCATCCCCACTTCATCTTTCCTTTGCCAACTCATTCAACATGTGGCTAAGAAAATTAATATTTCTTAAATATTAATTTATCATTTATCCTCAACTTCCAAAATTAATGAAAATTGTGTACGTACACATATTTCATAACCATCTTCTATATTCTCTCCAACACCCTCTACATCTTAGGAAGGACTTGAGTCCACTTGTCCTCTCATGCCTAAATTTCCTCCAACCATCCCTAGATTCTCTCAGTCAGCAACCCAGTCAAGGTGAGATGAGTGACACTTGTCTTCTCCTTCCCCCTTTCTCTCAACTTTCACCTTTGCTCATAGCCATTCAAATCTGTAGATCTGATTATGACCATTGATCTGAGCCACATCATCTACTCCTCTCAAGGTCTGTAAAATCAGGGGCTTCAGTTGAGAGGAAGTTAGTCTTCAAAAAATAGTTTTCAATCAATCATATGCATCCGTGAGTTTTTGAAGTAAATAGCAAATATCATTTTAGCAATATAATCATATAGCATTATCATTTTAGCATAATCATGTAGCATTTTGCATATCATACTACCAGTTACATACAAGTTATCAGTCCATTCTTCATATGCCATCTTGAAAGCCAACAATGCATTATCTGAAGGCACACCATCTGCAACCAAGAACAGTGGAGTTAGGACACAATGAGACATAAATCATGAAGGTAAAATAATGTTTTATTTTAATATGTATTTCATATAGTTTCATTGGTGGATTTTGGATTTCCTGTATACATTTCCATTGTATTTTGTGAAACTAACTTATTACAGGTAATATTCTAAGGATGAAATTCAAGCTCACACAGTATATTAGACATTAGTTGAAATATAGTAGCCATTTGGTGTGAAAAATTCCATTATATACAATCAATAAATGACATTGTACTCATTTGAAAGCTTTCAGCATGGTGAAAAGAAAAATATTTGAAATGTCTATTGTTCATTTACTACATCCAAACAATGTTGCCCTAGGTACATTCATCATCATGTGTGTAATCAAGAGGATTGTAATGAAGGTAATGACTAGTAAACATAGGTAGAGAGACATATACTTTTTGAAGCCTAAGGGAATGTTATTGCAAGGAGAATAATATAGGTGCAATTGTAGGGTCTTACCTACTCATAGTAAAGAAAGAGCTTTGCGGATAAATATGGATTGCTTATTTAGGTTGTTTTATTGCATTGATGTTAGCATATTTGGCATAATGAATTTCTTTGCTATCTCATCTAAGTTTGACTATGCTCTTAAGATATTTACTTTTAAATATTGAAGGACTGAATTTTTCTTTAAGAAAGACTGTAGTGGGACATGCAATATGCTCAATTTTTTATGGATAACTTCAACAGTTACTATGTCATCAGGGAGCTAGGGTTTCAAGAGAGGATGCGATTAATGATTACAAGATGATTCAAGATGCCAGGTATCAAAATACATAGAGAGAGATCAAAGCAAAAGTCTACATCATAGTAAAAGTGGGATGGTTGATCAGGTAGGTTACAAGTGTAACTTTCCTTTTCTTCAATTTGATGAAATTATATTAGAATTATGGAAAATGCTTGGTAATAATTGCAACTTTTCTTGTACTTTTTTGTAAGTTTTTTGACCCATTTTTACACTCAAAGGCAGAGAAATATAGAGTACAACCAAAAATAGAGTTTCTAGTTTAGGTATAAGACATTTCACCTTTTAAGAAGTTAAGGAAATATACAATTAGTATATCTGTGAGCATTCAAGTCTAAAATTATGTATTTAAAAAAATATAGATACAGTTTTCATACTGAAGCATTTAGTGTTTTATTTTAGACTTCTTCCAAGAATCACAAGTGTGCAAGAAATTGTATGAGAGAATAAGGGAGAAATATATGAAAATGTGGGTGTAGAGTTTTACATTTTCTAGCACCTTTTGGCATGATTTATTTCTGTCACTTTTTCCTCTCTACATTTCTTGTTTGAATCTTTTAATCTTTTATAGTAGTAGTGTGCTTTATTATTTTTTTATGATTGCAAATGCCATTGTTTCTTTGTTCTGTCAAATTTTCATCTCTGCATTTCTTGTTTGAATCCTTCAAACTTATATAGTAGTAGTGTGCTCTGTTATTTTTTAATGATTGCAAATATCATGGTTGCTTTTTTTTTCCAATTGGACATTGAAGGAGGAGTGGTCCTAATTTTTTTATGTAGCCTAAACCTAATAAAAGGAATGCAAACTGTCACTACAAAATATCTATTATTTTTTGTTTGAAAGGTTTTTAATGCTTAGACAACTAACATAAGCGACTATTCTTGTAGGCTATAAAGTATTCAGATCAATGATCCATTAAATTTAGGTATATGCTAAAGTTTGTTTGACTAAATATCTTTTCATGAGCTGAATGAGATTATGAAAAGATAGTCCGTTCAAATTACTATGTCACCATTCTCATAGACTATAAAATAAAATAAGTTTAATACTTAAATCCACTCTCAAACACTCCAAACATGATGATTTCCAGCAAGAATGAAGTAAACAAGTTAGAAATAAAATTTTGACATATCCATCTACTTATTTGCAACCAAATGCCTTAGCCATACTACATAATAGGAAAATGCTTCAACAATGAAAGTTCCCGATAGCAATTAGTGCAGCTCAAAGTGCAAGGAAAAATTCAAGTGACTACAATTAAGATGAGCAACTCCAACCAGAGGTTGGATTATGCATACGCAAACAAGTCATGTTAACAACAAACCTATTGATTTAAACATGACTTGTAAACGGTTCGCTAGGACAAATTACAGCTATAGTATACAATAATAATTCCAATCCCCCTGAACTACCAAACTATGTCGTAGTACAGTTTCATAACTACAATGGGCTAGCTTGGGATATAGAAAACCCGAACAATGTTCCCATCATTCTACTAACTTGAGGAAACTGAAGACAACTACCACTAACAATGGCATGGGTCATAACAATACACAAATATCAAGGATTCACATTGAAGAAAGTTACAATATAGATTGGTACAAATGAAAGACAAGGATTGACATTTACAATCATATCGAGATTGAAATCCTTTGAGGGGCCTCGAATAGAACCAGAAGACTCAGGTACAATAAACACTGGTACAAATGGAAGAGAAGGATTAACATTTACAGCCATATGGAAAGTGAAATCTTTTTATGAACTTCGAATAATACTATAATTCTCTTTTGAAAGATATTGCATGATGGCAAACAATACATACTTTTTAATGAACTTCGAATAATACTATAATTCTCTTTTGAAAGATATTTCATGATGGCAAACAATACATACACAACAATCAGAAAAAAAGAAAAAGCCCACTTACACCTACTTTCAATGCAGCTACAACACCGTCTTCCTGCAACCAACATCAACAACACAAATTAGTAATCACACACTTTTTCTCATTCCTTGGACATTAAATACATTTGTACACATTCACATTTTCAAGCATATTATTCTTTATATACCTAACTTCACTTGCTATCCTCTTAACTGCAGATATACAAAACCTTCAGTTCACACAGATCAGGCTTTGGACATTTCGGTAAAGTACACTTTGTATAAGACTTTTAGCTCCCTCAATTATGAAAGCCATGTACATGATTTTTTTTTTTTTTTTAATTTTAAGTTTCAGTTGTTGACTATAGGTACAAAAATCGAAGCAATCATTCATACCAAAGTAAAAAATAGTCACATTCAAGTAACAGATCAGACCTCCATTGAATCTATCTCAATCTATTTGGGACGTGTTTGAATCATTCTCAGCTGCAATTAAAATTTAGTTTAAAATTTATATTTAATTATACTTTTTCAAATAAATCAATGTTATGCTTCGCTGAACTTGTTGTAGTGTAGTAATCTTTGGATAATTATAATAAATTTCGGATCAAGCAACTTACCTACCTCATTTGTATCAGACTAAAAGTGTTTATAAATAAACTAATATCTTCTTGTTCTATTTCAAACTAATATTGTTCAATTTCTAAATTTCTAAGATTAACAGAAGACCAATGCAGGATTCTCTATTAGTTATTAATGTGTTGCTTTAGAACCATTAAATATTTCATGATCATAAACTTTCCTATATCGGAGATCCCTTGCATTGGAAAGAAAGAACCGATTAAATTATTGACACTTTCTAAAAACTGATAAATTATACAGTACATTCTTCCAATTTCATCATTTATCCTATTGGCTCATTGTTGCATGAAAAAAAGCATGCAACTGATAGTTAATTATGTGTTAGTTTTAAACAAGATGACAAGGAAAGGGATTTTTAGTGTTGGTATATTCATCCATCGGTGTTATTGTTGTATTTTTTTATTATCCTTTGTGGTCTTTGAAAAAATAGGTGTTTATATTACAAATTATTTTAATTCAATATGTAGTTCTATATTGTAATATAATTTATATATGTAAGAAAGAATGATTAATTAAACTATTTAATTTATATTTGAAATATAAATATTTAAATTTAGCAATCTTGAATATTATTTAGAAATGAGAAAGACTATAGCATAATCTCCTTTAAGGCTAGATATAAAATCATGGTAACTTATCATAAAGTTTATTCTCTTATGTTTTTTATTTGGGTAAAACAGGTTTTGAAGGGGCCCTAAAACCCTTTACAACAAAGAGCTGCCCACAAAAAATAGACTGGACTACTTGGCAGCAAACCACAGGTTTTAGAAAGGACTTGATACCTTGTGGACTTACGGGTGTCTAGATCCCATAAAAAAGGCCACAAAGGATAGAAACATACAAACACAACAACTACCATACAACAAACATGATACAAACATTAGGAATGCAACATTACGAACCAGGCTAGTAGAACAAATGACCTAAATAAAAGACCTCAAAAAACATAGATCGAGGGTATATTAGGCACCCTCTGCCAACAAGAAGGGTTTTCCCAGGCTCGCATAACCTGTAATAGATTCTCTAGGCCACAACAAAGACCGAAGCCTAACCAAAAATAAGAACTAGCCAAAAGGGGCCCTTGAAAACTTTCAGCATCTAGTTTATCCCTAGCAAGAATAAGAGACATGTGGTTTTCCCAATCTCCCCCAACCATGAAACTAGGTTCTATAAGGCTCCCACAACTAGCAGTGGGGTTTTTATAGGCTCCCTCACTCATGATCTAAGATATAGGGTTTTTACAAGGCTCCCAAAATCTCCTGCAAGGAAAACCATAATGGTTTTGACTAGCTCCCTTAACTAGCAACACAAACAGTAGACTTCTAAAAAGACCCTTAGCCCAGAATCCATGCAACCACTCCACCTCCATAGGAGAGAAAAATATCTTGAGAAGAGATTTATGAGAATAGGAAAGGGGAGAATAAGAGACCTCAAGGGTTTGGAAAGATACGCATAACCTCAAACTTGGAAAAGACCAGAACTGAGATCAAAAGACTCTCCAAAAGCACCACCTCAAAAGGAGATAAAGGAGAGGAAACAACCAAAAAACCATACTCAGTACCAGGATAACCACCAAGAAAAACAACAATAACCTCCCACTAGCACCTCCCAACATCATCTGTAGCATCAGGCTCCACCTCAATAGGAGGAAGGTTATCATCAATACTTGCCATCTCCACCTCAAAAGAAGTTAGGGCCACCTCAATAGGAAGAACTGGAAATAACTGAGGATATTGAAGAAGAAGTGAAAGGGAAAACATTCATGAGGCAAAGAGGGGAAGATCCACAAAAGGGAAACCAAAGATATGTACAGATAACAAAGCACTCTGAAATAGCACAATGAGCAACTCAAAATAGGCATGCAAGCATATGTGCAAAGCCTAAAAAAACTTGGGATCCTCGAAACTCCTCCTTCCCCTCATCAAAACCATTAGAGAAATAGTATACACATGCTTAATGTTGAGGAAGAGGAAGAAACCACCCCAATCTAGAAGGAGGGACACAAAAATAAGAATCCCATAGCCAACCACATCACTAAGAGACTACTCCCTAGTGCTACTACCAACACAAACATCCATGCCACGCCAAAGGATGCATTCCAAAGACGAGTCTGGGCAACAACCTACAAATAAAAACCCACCAAACAGTCATACAGAAAAAACCTCGCACACCTCCCAGACAGCTTGCTCATGCCGAGAACAGGAGGAACAAGCAACAATCCACCCAAGAAACCCTAAACTCCATGGATCTCGGGGCTAAAGAAATAAAATAGATCACATGCATTTGTAGGGAGAAGTGGGTCCAACCTCCTCGTCATCATCTGCATTGTCTCCATCTTGTTTAGCCTCCCCTACATATGTCACTCCTGCCCTTGCTCGCCTAGACTCTCCTACCTAGCTCATTTCAAATTCTTGGTTTGTACAAGATGAAATTATAGTGTTTCCTTCTCAGTTTATTCTCTATGTTATTAATAGTAGATACAACCTTTTTTTAGGGTAAAAGAAATTTTATTTAATAATAAAGAAGATTATACAACCCACAAGTATTTCTAGATGAGTACTGTCAAAGGAACATACCTCATATAAGAAATCCATTTGAAGAACCTATAAAACCACCAATCAATATGCACTAGCAATCAAACTTTGTCATGCTAAAACTACCTTTTTTATGACCCTAATAAATAAGCTTAAGAAGTTGTTCAGATTTCTCGTAGTATAAATCACTCCATTTACCAACATTCCAACAATGAATAACTCCATGAGTCCATCTAGAAAAATAATTCACCTCTCTATCCCATTCTATTAGGATATGCACAAATAAAACAAACTCAAAACTCCTTTCGAGGTACGAGATTTGTTTAGCAATTACAACCAATCTCCAAGAAACATCCTAGAAATAACAATACTTCATAATGGGCACCAAAATCGTTGATTTTTTTCACACAAGTTTTTCTTCCAACCCATAGTATATGATTCTTCCAAAGCCTTAAGAATATTCCAATCCTACATTTGATTATTATAAAAAGAACCCATAAAAAGGGGAAAAAAAATCAACTAGATAGAACCTTCATTATAATGACCAATTCTTTAATTACCAATATTTTTTAGATTACATCTATAGGAGCCATTAGTTTTAATATTAAGAACTCCACAAGGTAGAGGATTCTATTTTCTTGGTCTTTTTAGTTTCTCAAAGGTGTCTCCTTTTACTATATCCATGCTAAAGAGGAAAAAGCTTAGAAAGGTCCATGATTTTCACAATATACTATTGGAATCAATGAACACTAAGAGGGGTAGTGAATTAGTGTTTTGAAATTTGCAACCTTATTTAGATGATTCTTAATCCACTAGATGCATAAAAAAGAAAGTAACATGCAGAAACTCAAAGCAAACAACCAAACAACCATAACACCAAAATTTTTACATGGAAAATCAGAAAGGGAAAAACCACTGTGGGATTTGAACCCACAATATTATTATACTATGGTCATAAGTATGATAATATTACATAAAGTGGAATGCATTTGCATTAAGGCACACTACCTAAAGCTCACTGCTCAATTACATAAGAGAGCAACAACTTCGGAGGACTAACTGTCCTACAATATAAGATATAAGAGTAATTACAATGACTGAACTGGAATATAGCATTTACAAATGTCAAAGATCAATTTCAGTTAATCACAATATGTTTGCCAAATGCTACTCTACCATTCTGCCTTGTTTTGTTGCATAGTCATCTATTGGAGCACCAATTCTTCATTTGGATGCTCATACGCACAACACACACTTGCATTCACATAAAAACTTACATAAATTGATCATTTGGATTGGCATTATATATCCGCATCAACAAAATAGATCTTAACCAAGCCAACTTCACAAAACTGCAAAACATGAAACATGTAGTAACATGTCGGCTCAATCCATCCAGAAATGCATATGCAGACCCAAAATAGATGATGACAAGCTTCACATGTAATGTCACAATTACCTCAAACACAACACCAATCATAGAAAATAACTCAAGCATTTCAGATCACACAATACCCAATTGATCAACACATTAGCTCTATTGTTACAGAATCATCGGATATTGGACCTTGAATATTGCACAAGAATCAACACTGGAGGCTAGAATTGAGAAGTATGCTACCTTGAGTCATGAGTTAACTGACTTAATCACTGCAACCAAAATTATATCACCTATAACAAGATATACATAATAATCTCATACTCTGTCGAATATTGAGTTCCACCTTCCACACTTATGCCTTATGAACAATGTGACTTCTGGTAGATCTAATTTGCATTTACCAGATAGAGTTTATTGTTTGATTTTCCATCAATGACAACCCCTAAGAAATATTTATACATGAATCTTCACTGGTATAGTGTCTCTTGCCAACACTATCCTTGTGATGTGGGTGAAAAGTTGATGAGAGGAGATCAAATGGAAAACTTTTCTCCCCTCAAGAAAAGGAGTGACAGTTTCGCAAAAGGATTCCCTTCAACTTCTCATGCACATTACATTAAAAGAGCGGGGGGGGGGGGGGAGGGATTCACTAGATGCAATCTCAATGGGGAGAGATTGAATGCTAAATGAATTGACAATGAATGTGAAAGTGAAAGTAGCCCCTCTTTTAGAATGTTGATATGTTGAATTATGTGATTTAAAACCTAAGTGTAAAAGAAACAAAGAAATGATTATTATAACTAGAGATAGAAATGAGAGATGAAGCTATGCACTTGGAATTAGCAATGAAATGCCGAGATGAAGCTCCCCTACATATTTGAGTGAAAATTGTTGAAACTATTTTGAAAGTGCACACAGTTCTCCAAAAAATCCGCACACCGAAAAGGGTTTTTCCATCCCTGAAAATGTAGTCCAAATCTATAAATATAGTTGCACACTTGCAACCTAGACACAAAAAAGAGAATAAATGGTGTTGGGATTGGGGGTTTTACTTCAGGTCAAACCCCGGTTTTGGAATTAACTAAATGATGAAAAGTACTTGCAAGTAAATGAAAGTAAATATCTGACATAGAATTCACCTCAAGAGAGTATGCAATTGAAATGTTGATAGAGTTGTTTGAAAGGATATGTAGAATGGTATGCCAAAGAGATCTCCTCTTCATTGGTTGAATCCTTGACTTGAATGTAACACTTAGCCTTGAAAGGAGACTTGAGATTCTTAATGCTTGAAAGGGTGCTTAAATGCTTGAATTCAATTTCGCTTAGGGTCACAACTGAACTCATGTATGCTTATTGAACTTATATCATGTGAATAATAGAGAAGAATGCATCTTATATATTCATCAATTAGGGTTAATTGATTGGTTTTTCATCATAGGCTGACATGGGAAGCTTTTTCGCTTCAGAATTGCAAAGCTCAATGCAAGATTTGAGTAGAGGGGGCCCAAAATAGGGCAAGGAAAGGGGCACCATGCCCTTGTCCTAAGGGAGACAGGGGTGCCAAACCCCTGTCCTACCCTCATTTAGGGGAGGAAGTAGCAACTGGAAGTGTGGGGTGTGAGCATGTCTCAAGTCTCCAATTAGACTTAGGGATTTGTTCACCAATGTGAAGACCCAAATGTGGTCAAAAATTGGAAGATCACAATTTTATGATGCTACATTTAGCCCCCACTTTAGCGAGAGTATAAGCATACGCTAACACTATCGGTAAATTAAAAGGAAACAAGATTGAAAGACTTTCACCACGTCAAGGAGGCTAGATACACAAAGCCCCCAGTGGACTAAGGATCTCACGACTTCGATTGAGAAAGTAAAATGGAAGATCAAGAGGGAGAGAACCATGACTACAAGTAGCAAGGTTCCCCTCGCCATGAGTCATGAAAAGAAAGAATACCAAAAATTACAATGGAAAACCAAGTTTACTAAGTAATTAAGTATCAAGAAGGAAAATATGAACAAATTGTATGCCCCAACATTAAAGAGATCAGGCATTCCTTATCGGGAGTGATTTCTTGAAGGTAGGATACACCCAAGAGAGAGAGAAAGAGAGGGAGCACATTATCACAAGGATTTAGCCCCCAATCGAGGAATAAACCCAAGGATAATGAACAAAAATCACAAAGCATGAGGTATTTTTGATTTCCTCCTGGTTAGTATGTTATATGATAACTCATGTATATCATATATATATGTGCATAAAATAATTGTCATTCCCTAAAGGAAGGGAATGACCTTGGAAGAAAGGGAAGATAGGTTTCTTTTGAGTCAACATGAAAGAGACCAAAAGATATGTCAATTCTTTGCATCGTCCTCAAGTAGGCATTACTAGGGAAGATAGAAGAACGGGGATACACATAGAAGAATGGTCACAAAAGAGAAAGAAAAGAGAGAGAGAGGAGGATCTACAGTGCTAATGTAGCCAATCTAGCACGACATCCACCTCCCAATCTTGCTGATCACTATTTTGGGAAGGTGAGAAACATGCCATAGGAGTGACATTGAGCACAAAAGATGGAGCTATCAGGAGATCCAAACAAGGACAATGCTCATGTGCTAAGTCACTTTGTTCGATTCTAGGAGCTAGGATTAAGGCTTTTGAGAATTCTTTAGATAAATGTTTGTCAACATCAACATATTCATATTCACGATTAGAAGCTTTAGGAGTTGTATTTCCATCATGAATAATATTTTCACCTATTTCTTCATCAATATTTATAGAGAGAGGATCTTGCACATGAATACAAGTAAAACCATCACATGTTTTTTGCAACTTATGATTTGGATATTTAGGTTCAACATCTTGCTTAGGAGAAAAGGGAATCATGTCATTTGTTGGAGTTTTAGGAGATTGAATATTTTGAGGAACAACTTCATGAGCTTGAGCATGATGCTTTCATCGGTGTTCTCTCACACAACGATTCCGTCGAGTCTTAGCAGAAGACTGAGGAAAAGGAGGAATATTTATTGAAGGGGGAATATTCTCATCTTTGGTAGTTGGAGGTTTAGGTTGAGGTTTCTTAGGTTGAACAAGAGGAGAGGCAATTCTCTTCTCTCTATAAGAGCAAGGAGGCACAACTGCACCATATAAAGGAGGAATGTTAGGTGTAGGAAGTAGACTAGGTCCATTATGAGGAGGAGATACAGGTCTAACCTTAAGAGGAATATTGTTGTTCTTCTTAGGAGAAGGCATGGTTTCATCCATAGGAATAGGTTGAGAATCTTCCTTAGGAGGAAGATTAGTTCTATCCATCAAGGGAAGAAATTCATCTTCAAGAATGATGGGAATATCAAGTTTTGAAGTTCTAGGTTGGCTTAAGGATAAGATCATATCTTTCTTTCATTTTTGATAAGGTTGAAAGAGATCATCGCTTCTTGGTGGAAGAGATTGAAATTGTTTAGGCCAAAAAGAAATCAATAGGAACACTAGGGCTTCTCTCGACTAGTAAAAATAAGCTATGATTAACAGCTATTATTTCTTCGTTGTGGGGAAATTTTAAACATTTATGGATTGGAGATGCCATATCCTTCATGGAAGATAGCCAAGGATAGCCCAAGTTCACATGAAATTGCTTAGAGGAAGGAATGATAACAAAGTTGACATCCATAGATTTAGTGTGAACCTCAATAGGAAGTGTGATAGAGCCAATGGTAGGACAAGAGAACCCATCAAATAACTTAACAACCACATTAGTGTCATCATAGACTGGTTTATGTAGTGTAAAGTGAAAAGATGCTCCTCAGTGATAACATTGACCATGCAAGAGGGATCGATAAGCACACCATGACAAGTTATTTCTTGAATCTTTGCAACTATATAAAGAGGTCCATCAGGTGCTCTAATGGTCTCACTAGGGTCAAATGCGATACATAGATCCTTAGGTTTTCCTTGTTTCTCTACCATATTCACCAAATTTTGAACCATGGTAGTCACATTGGAAGGAGAAAAAGAGGTATGTTCAGTCAATCACATTAGAGGTATGAGAAGGTAGAGGATTAGTAAATATCTTAAGATTTTGATTAGGATGAGCTATTGATTTGTTTCCCTTATCATTCAAACCTGGCTCGGATATAGTATTATTATCAATCAAACCTTCAATCTTACTTTTTAATGCAAAACATTTCTCAGTATCATGACCAGGTTGATGATGAAATTGACAAAAAGAATTATTATCAAAGGTGAGACTACCTTAGAAGGATCAACTAGTTTTATTGGAGGAAGTTTGATAACATTTCTTTGTAACAACTAAGACATAATTCTATGCAAAGATTCATTCAAAGGAGTAAATTGTCTTTCTATTTTGAAAAAATTAGAAATAGGAGGCACACCTGTTGTAGCATTCACATTGTTTTTGTTGATGTTGTCATTAAATTTGATGAGGCCTTTACTTGGTTTGAACTTCACAAATAGTTGTTGAGCATTGTCACCCTTATCACTTGGAGCCATAGGAGTGAATTGCTCCAGTTGGCTCACAATCAGTGGATAATTGGGAATTGTTGCAGACAATTGCGGAAAGGATGTAAAATCAGAAAGGACAAGTTTTTCTCTAATGTATTTTTGCAAATTAGAAATGAAAATTCTTTGAATATCATTATCAGGCACTAGAAAAGAAATTTGAGAACACAAATGCTTATATTTACCAATGAAATTAGTCACTTTTTCCTTAACACCTTGTTTACAATGCATTAAATCAGTCAATGTGATTTTTGGACCTATGTTGTTTAGAAATTGTTGAATAAAAGGATTTGCTAATTGTTGAAAATAAGTAATAGAATAGGAAGGCAAAGAGAAATACCATTGTAAGGCCTTATCTCTTAATGTTCTAGTAAACAATTTTGCAAGCAATCTTTGATCATAAGAAAAGTTAGTACACAAGGTTTGGAATATTTTGACATGTGTTAAAGGATCACCTTTTCCATTATAGAGTTCCAATTGAGGGACTTCAACATGTTTAGGAGGGACAACTCTAACAATATCAAGAGAAAGTGGGCTCACAACGTCAAATGTGGGTACACTTTAAACTTGGATTGACTCACAGAAGAGAATTGTTGTTGCAATGATGACACAGTTTGAGTAAGGTTATGAATGGTTGCTTCTATTGAGGAATTTATGTTAGACATGTTTGGTTGAGAGGGTGGTGTAATGTTGTTGAAATAAGGCATTGATTGAGAGTAAGGTGGTGGGACACTATGGTAATTAGGCATAGGAAAGGATTGAGTAGGAAATGGGACACTAAAAGGAGAGATAGAATTATTAGATGAATTTCCCCCTTGTGTCACATTGATTGGTTGAGAGACAATAGGAATAGACATTGAAGACATAGGTAAAGATGGAGGATTGAATGAAGAAGAGGGATTGCCCCCATGCCTAATGGTTTTAGGTATGACATTTTGAGTTGATGTAGCCATAAGGTTTGAAGTGAAAGTAGGAATGCTAGTCATTGGAGTGGTCAAAGGAATATAATGATTGATTTGTGTATAAGGTTGTGAATAACCTAAGTTCTTAGCACAACTCTTTATAGGCATGACATTAGAATCAACAATGTGAGCAATGCCACACAATATATCAATTACATTCCTATCACTTTGAATCATGCACTTTAGACCTTCAATTAATGGAAGAGCTTCACTATTAGGGTATTCTTGGGACATCCATTGCTGAAAGTTGTCAAATTGATTATCCAATTTTGAAAGTTGATCTATGGAGACTCTAGTCAAAGCTTCTTCTTCTTCATTGTTATCATCAATTGGGTAAATAGGGATATTATTATGATGGGAAGAATTAGCATTATCCTTATTGAATAAGTCACCCAAATTAGGCTCCATCTCCTCGGTAATTAAATCTTGGGAAACCTTAATTCTAATGATTTATCTAATGGGGATAGTATAGGTAGGACTAATAGCGGTAAAACTCATGCACTAGAGAGAAATTTGGAAATTTATATTTGAATTTTGAATTTTGGAAACAAAGTTTGCAATAATTGAATGATGTGAAATTCAAGAGAATTATGATTAGACAATTTGAACTTTGTTGAAAAGAGAAATGACACAATTTCTAAAATAATTTATGATGAATGAAAAGAAATTATAATTTTAAAATTAGGGCCAATGGGATACCACTTAATTTTAAATTTTAAATTGTCAAAATTAAAAATTTTAAAATCAGGGCAAATTATAACTAACCACTTAATTTTAAATTATTCCTTGAAACTTGTAATGTTGAAATTGAGAAGTATTTTTTATTTTAGAGTGGTCAAAATTTGAGAAAATTAGCCAATCTTTTGGATTTAAGCAATTAAATATAGTCATAACAGTCTCCTAAAATTTCGGGAAAAAAGCCAGGGACCGTGTTGAAAGTGCACATGGTCCTCCCAAATTTTTCGAAATTTTTTAGGGATGAATGTTACGATGATTTTAAAGCTAACCCCAAAAAAATTGGTTAATTTTACAAATTGTAGATAGGCAAAATTAAAATTTGAACCTCAAAATTGGACCCTATTAGGGTTTTGAAAAAAAATAAGAAATTGAATGGTAAATTTGAAAAAGGTCAAATCTAATGGATAGGGTCACCTTGAAAAATGCTTAGAAAACTGAAATTGATTGAAATTTGCACAAAATCCAATTAATTTTGAAAATTAGGGTTTTAGGATCTAACCACTAAATTTTTAATTTTTTAATTTTGGAAAAAGGAGGGAAGTTGAAAATTTGAATTTTAGACAAGAGGATAAATCTGAAAATAGTTCCAAATCTGAAAATTAAATGTGAATTCAATTTTTGCACAAGTTCAAATTGATTTTTGAAAATTAGGGTTTTGACAATTAATCACTTAATTTTGTAAATCAAATTTGGAAATTGAACAAGACAATGGAGAAATTGAATTTTACAACCAATGCAATTTTCAAATCTACAACAATAGATAGCAATTTTTACAAAAAACAAGTTTAATTCCAATTTTAAGAACTATGGTTTGATTGTATTAACC
Organism: Cryptomeria japonica; assembly: GCF_030272615.1. Taxonomy (NCBI): domain Eukaryota; kingdom Viridiplantae; phylum Streptophyta; class Pinopsida; order Cupressales; family Cupressaceae; genus Cryptomeria; species Cryptomeria japonica. The sequence goes on along the minus strand of NC_081411.1, from coordinate 333,389,545 downwards.
ACTAAGTTTTACAAGAAAACTAAACTTGTCAATAAAAAATATGCAATAATGTGAAATGTCAAGCATGTAAGATGTTGGGTTCACCAAAATGTGATGTGGGTGAAAAGGTGATGAGAGGAGATCAAATGGAAAACTTTTCTCCTCAAGAAAAGGAAGGAAAGTTTTGCAAAAGGATTCCCTTCAACTTCTCATGCACATTACATTAAAAGAGGGGGGGGGGATTCACTAGATCCAATCTCAATGGGGAGAGATTGAACGATAAATGAATTGACAATGAATGTGAAAGTGAAAGTAACCCCTTTTTTAGAATTTTGATATGTTGAATTATGCAATTTAAGACCTAAGTGTAAAAGCAACAAAGAAATGATTATAACTAGAGATAGAAATGCGGGATGAAGCTATGCATTTGGAAGTAGTAGTGAAATCCTGAGATGAAGCTCCCTTGCAAATTTGAGTGAAAGTTTTCAGGACCGTGTTGAAAGTGCACACGGTCCTCCAAAAAATCCACTTGTCAAAAAGGGTTTTTCTGTCTTTGAAAATGGAGTCCAAATCAGTAAATACAGCTGTGCACCTACAATCTACACATAGAAAAGAGAAGAAATGGTGTTGGGATTGGGGGTTTGCCTTCAGGTCAAACCTTGATTTTGGAATTAACCAAATGATGAAAAGTACTTGCAAGTAAATGAAAGTAAATGACTGAAATAGAATTCAGCGCAAGAGAGTACGCAATTGAAATGTTTATAGAGTTGTTTGAAAGAATATGTAGAATGGAATGACAAAGAGATCTATTCTTCAATGGTTGAATCCTTGACTTTAATGCAACACTTAGCCTTGAAAGGAGACTTGAGATGCTCAATGCTTGAAAGGTTTCTTAAATGCTTGAATGCTTGAATGCAATTTCACTTAGGGTCACAATTGAACTCATGTATGCTTATTGAACTCATATCAGGTGAATAGGAGAGAAGAATGCATCTTATATATTTTTTAATTAGAGTTGATTGACTAATTTTTCGTCATAGGCTGACATAGGGAAACTTTTGCCGCTTCAAAATTACAAATCTCAATGCAAGATTTGAGTGGAGGGGGCCCCAAATGGGATAAGGATAGGGGTGCCACACCCATGTCCTACCCTAATTTAGGACGGGAAGTAGCAATAGGGAGTGTGGGGTGCAAGGAAATGCAGGTTTTAGGAGGTACAAGCATGTCTCGGGTCTCCAATCAGGCTTAGGGATTCATTCGCCAATGTGAAGACCCAAATGTTGTCAACAATTGCAAGGTCACAATTCTATGATGCTAAACTTTGCTTTGACATTGATGGCAACACTGAAAAAATGAACTATACACTCAAGACACCAAAATTTCTAACTTTTTAAGAATCTGCAAGATCCTCCTAAGAAAATGCATCATTTTTCACAGCACTCTCTGCCTCTTCGACATCAATGGAAAAGGTTATAATCTAGCAAAAGTTACGTATAAAATAATATATCTAGTGATTTACATGAATTTGAAAATGTCAGCATAGGTTATCGTTAAGGACTTTAGATACTCCTTCTATCCTCTCAGAAAACAATCCAAAACATTTATCAAGGCGCTGAACATGTAGGCATGTATTTCTACACCCTTAAGGTTTGAGGGGACAACCTTACCCAAAGAACCCACTACATCTTGCTAACTACCAAGCAAAGTTTCTAACGGGGGAGTGATCAGGCTCCTCAATTCATCCACTCTGTTTATTATCCATAGTCAAGCTCTTGATTTTGTTTGTTAGATCCATAACTTAAGATTTAAGACTACTAGCAAAAACTGAAAGAGGGGAAAGAGATTGTGAAATTGTAGCTAACTGCCCTTCATGTTCCTTAATCTTCTTGTTAATGTCTAAGGTAAACTTTGGCAAAATAAGAAATGACTTATATTTCTTTCCACCTTCATCTAAAGCATTTTCAATACTCTTTACCATAGATTTCAAAAATACCTTGTCATCCTCAACTGCTTTCAAAAAGGTTTGGAATCTCATCTCATTAAATTTGTTTAAATTTTTTATATCTGCAGATTTCTCCAAGGACACAAAATGAGAATCATCTTTTTGTAGCATATTCCTAATCTTACTAGAGAACGAGTCACCAGAATCCTTCTTAAAGGAAGGCAAAATTTTCTCTAAAAAATTGGTTGCCAAAGATATAACATCCTTGTCTTCTCATTGAGACTTTAATAAGTCCTCACTTGCTTTTATTTGGGCAAAGGTGGCTAATTTTAATGCTTGAATGGGAGATAGTGTGCTTAGATCAATTGGTCCATGAGAGAAATCATCATCTGTGGTAATCTGCTTCCCATTGTCAGGTACTATGGCTCTTGCCATTATGATCGGTGCCTCGTCAACCTTCTCTTCTCCTTTTTCTTTCTCCACACCTTCACTAGCACCTGTATTACCCTTTGCTGTATAAGCTTCTACTTCTGATTTCTCACCTACTCCCTTCTCATCTACAATCTCCTTGGCTACTTCCTCATAATGAACTTCCATAACCAGAGGATGTTGCACAGCTCCAACAGAGTCCCCAATTGCTTGATTATTAGTGATATCATCTATAACTTTTGTTGGTTCCCCAGGAAACAAAAGGGGTTTACACTGCAATAGGGGCATAAGCCAAGTTGTGCCTTCGATTACCTATGGAGAAGCCAACTCCAATTATTAGTATCTTTCAGGACTTGGACCAACTATGACAAGGATTTGCAAATCCTTCTACACTTTGGGCTCTACAAAACCAAGGAGGGTGATCCCTAAGTGAATTTTATGATCTCTGTACCAAAATCATAAATTCAACTTAAAAAACAAAGTATATGGTCTCATAAACAAGCTCAACAACAAGGAGAATTCTCAAGGATGGAAAATCCTTTAGTGATCCTCAACCAAATTGGAGCATGAGATGGGTAAACTTACCTTGACATACATTAAGTAAAATATTCTTTGATATTCAAGAATTGTGTAACAGATACAGATAATTGAGAATGAATTAGCTATAAAGACTTTAAAAAAGCTTTGACTAATGTCTCATTCCATTGGGGAGTTAAAATCATGAAATATACAATTACTTACAACAATTTTTATCTAATAGCATATTGTTCTTAAGAATACATTTCTTTACAAAGCATCTCAAATATAACTCAAGCCCAAACTACTTATTAGAATTCCTGCACAAACCTATCACCCTGTAATTTTGTTTAGGCGTTTAATTAATCCCTTGGATTAAAGCATAAATAAACATCACATACATCACAACAATGCACTAAAAGAAATAAACCCTTGATTCACTTTCCTTTCAAAAGATAGTATAATCATACATTGGAGAGAAACAAACTTGAATTGTATTTCATTAATTCAAAAGCTATTTCTGTGATAAACCAGTGTGCAATTCAATTATCCAAAACCTACAAAAAACATGAGACTACACTCAATTCTATTTTGTTCTGTAAACAAGATTTTATACTTTGCCCATTCTACCTGAAAACTATTACGTGGAACCTATGACTCTGACTTATGAAAACTTAGTACAGAAATCAATTCTAGATCCTTAGCTCTTGGCCATGAATTCCCTTTTATAGAAAATAAGGGAGCAAACAAGCCACAGGCCAGAGGAGACACCTGCCACTGAAAAGTGACCGGTTACCCATAATATAGTTACAAAATATTCCCCTTTAATGAATGCCACAACCACGACTAAAATATCTGCATCTCATCCAATCAGACCACTTTATGCATCCTTTTCCCTTTTTCAGTTGTCGATGAATATTTGGGATGGGCCCACCATTCTTTTTTCTTATGTCTGAATAGTGATTGCTGTAGATAATCAAAAACCTGTTTGCCAAAATTCCACATCACAAAGTTTGCCAACAAACTATCTAATGTCCTCAATCATCCTTCAAATAAGTATCACTCCATTTAGCATATTCCTCATTTGACAAGCATTTGAAACTCATAACCTCATCATCTTTTGCCCTATATGGAGTGTACTTAACTGCTACTTGATTTGCCTCCCTTTCAAAGGTTTCAAAAAATATTCTTGTGCATATTATCTTATCCATGTTGTCCTCCAACATGGCGGTATCTAAATCATCACAGATCAGGTCCACCTGTGTGTTGATAACTCTTTATGCCTCCTCCTTCCATTGTTGTAAAGGCTTAATTGCCCCATTTTCATCCTCAATACCAGGCAGAAGAGTCTCATTTAACTCAGCAAAAGTCCTTATCAACTCTCTTATTTTTCTCTCTATGTTGTCTAGCAACAACTAGGCTTCTTGCATTGATTTTGCCAACAAATAGGTTGGTTGAAATGAAGGTGGCCTCTCACCATGGTATTTGGAAGCCATAGCCATTATTCTGAGCTCATTTACCCTTTGTATCCACTTTATGAATAAGAGATTGCCACCTCTTTATCTTTATCAAAACTTTGAATAGCATTGAACAATAAAAAATATAAAGAATGAGCACTATTCAATCTACTTTCTACCTTTTCATTTAAATGAGTCAACATAGCACTGACTATCTCCCTTTTCTTATTGGTAGGTCGATCTTCTGACTCCTTTACCTTTTGTTCCAACTCATTAATTTTTTCTAAAATTTGAGCTCTTGTTGGATCAATAGATCTAGTGGGCTCGGGCTCATCATCAACATATGGTACTAGTGGTGTTATAGGAGTATCAATCTCACTATCAAACTGAATTGATGCATCTACATGTGAGATTGGTGGAGACCTGGATGTTGATGGGACCGATGCAATGGAAAGAACTAAAGAAAGTGCTCCCAGTTGTCTATGTTCAAGGATCTGAACTTTATTCTACAACTCCACACATTTTTGTTGAACTACATCATAATCATTAAAAAGCTTCTTAAATTTCTTCATTAATTCCTACTTCTCTTTAGCCTCCCTTTTTGCAGTTTCATGGGCCAATTTGGCTGTATCGACAACTATCTTTGAAGCCTCAACATTTGATGTATCAAAGGCTCTTTTTACAATGAGGCTTCCTCTCAGGTTTGGATTTCTATCATTTATGTCAGGTCTCCTAGGCCCCTGTTCTAATGACCATATCACCAAGGTTGCATGATCATCTATAAAATCTGATCCTTTTAGTGCCAACCTTGCTTCTTCTTCAGAGCTGAATTGTCAGTCTTTTGACTTCCTAATTGCATCAAATGCTACTGCATCAACTATATCCCACTCAGGAAAAATTAAAATACCAGCCTGATTTATAATCCTTCTGCCTTCATCTACTGTAATTACTTTAAACTCCTCCATCCTTTCAGTCTTGACCTCTTCTTGATTTTCTAGGTCAGGCATGTCTGGCCTTTGGGCCATTCTCTTAGCACTTCTCTTCTTGTATTCATCTATCTTTAGCTTCCACATCATTTGAAAGAAAGCTGGGCTTTTAACAAAATATTCATCCTCAAGGAATCTATCACATGCCTCCTTCCTAGAATCCCTAAAATATCTTCCCTGAATATCCAGAGGGGTGATGTCAAATTCTAAGGTGGGTGGCACAAGAGGAACACCAACTTGCATTTCTGCACTTGTAATTTCAATGGTATCTTCATCCTTTTGTTCTTCCTTTTTTTTGCTCAAGATTCTCCCTATTCTTCAAATTATTTGGGAGGTGAAGAAGGCACATGTGGTGGTGAGGGAGTTCTATCTGAGTCCTCTAGATCAATGATCTAGACTCCTTTCAAAGTTCTGACCTGCACCTTTGACGTTGGCTCTACCCTCATTATTTTATTTCCCTTCCTTCTCACCAACTTCCCACTATCACTACCACTTCTACTTTATTCTTAACTACTCTCCTCATCCCTTGTTCTTTTTATCGTAATGCCACCCCTTGGAGGGGGCACATAGTTAGGTCTAGTTTATTCTAGTCCATCTATCCTATGAGGCAGAGGAGGAGGTGAGCTAGGTTGTTTCATCCTCATTTGGTGAATCATGGCCACATCTGTTGCTGAAATGGGTGTAGGCCATTGTACACTTTTATTCTCAACCTGTTGGCCATGAATTTCCTCAACCCTACTTTTCTTTTCCTTTAATGCAAGAATCAACTCATCAAAATTATTTATAACAAAATTAATTTTGGCAAAGAATAGACAGAAACTTCTTAATGTATCATAACTAGGATCCATTTTCTATACAATTGTCCATATCTTTCTGAAAGCTATCCACTTCTCCTTTTTCCAATCTTGAGTGAAAAAATCAAAATCATTTCTAATTATATCTTCAGGAAAATTGTGTTCATGAGGCAATGCAACTCCCTTTATTCTTTGCCTGAAAATGTTATAAAACCCCTCTGGGTCACTATGCCTGATTACAACAACTCCTAAGTGATACAGTGCAAATTTTTTATCAAAATGCACATACCCTCCCTTCATAATTACAAAGCATGGAACAACAATGTAATCAGGGAAGATAGTTCCCTTTCTCTTACCTTTCAATTCCTTATCCTAAATGCAACCTATTTTCCAAATTACTTAAGAAAATCCTAATCTCAAAGGGATTTTGAAAGGGAGCATATGTGGATGACCAGGGAAACCATATACTCTAATGACTGTGGTGACTAGATAGGGGATAATATCCCCCCAATTATGCTCAATTTTCATGATTGGTAGGCTTTCCTCTAGTCTCAAAAAATCATGCAGCTAGGTTGGAATCCTTGGTGGATTCATCATCAATCATTGCCTTAGTTTGGAAGCAAAACCATTATCAAATCTCATAAACCTATCTTCCCTCCTTTCCCATTACATGTCCATACTCCATAGTTGCATCGATATCTCAACATTATCAACTGTTCTTCTAAGATTCATGGTACCTTCAAAATATTCTGCATTCCTACATAAGAACATATGCATCAACAATGAGTACCAATAAAAGTTGTTGCTAAATACATTATTTTTGATATCCAATAGTCCCTTATGAATCTTGTCTTCAAGATATGGTGCAAAATAAAAAACCACTATAAAATCAAGATGTTGAATCTGGATAGCCATATACATGAAATTTGATGGCATTACTATGATAGGGTTGAAACCTAAAATTTGGAACAAAGAAAAAAAAAAGTGGCATGTAAATACTTGGCAAAACTAGGGCCAATGTGATATGTTGTGTCTCTCTCTTTCACCAAGTGGGTTGGGAGAAGGTTGGATCTGACAAAACCTTTCATTCTGTAATATTCAACCTTTATTTCATTCAAATCCACTTGAAATAGGGTAGTAGAGGGTTCATATAAATCAAAGATCTCTTGGAACTCTTCCCTTCAAACTATCAATAGAACTTCTCCATAATTTCCTCTTATCACTCTTGAAACAAGATCATATCTGTCAGTAACTGCCTTGAGAAGGTCAACATCCATGATTACATTAAGCACCACTAGCTTGCCTAAATCATACTACCATGTAGTTGAGATTGGAGACTGCAAATTCCTCTTCCCATACCATAACTTAAACATACATATTCTAGTCATGGGCAACCTAGCATCTAAAATTGTATATGCTTGATCAACTAACCCTTCTCCTAGGGTGTTTCCTTGAACAAATTTTGTCCCCTGATACTTATCATTTGTTGATGGTGTCAATTGGTCTAGAAAGTGATCACACAAATTCCTCTTTAAATATTTTGTTTGTCCTGAGTGGTTTCATGAGGGAGCCATCCTATTAGATTAGGGCCTTTTCTACAATTTTTGACAGATAGAGGAGGAAACTAGGGCTTTACCCAAGATTTAAAAAATCTCAACACAGAAAAATAAAATCCCACCCCTTTTTTACCAGGATTTTTAACCCTACAACAATTAACATTCCTTACACCACAATCTCATGCAATTCACAGCTTTCAATATCTTTGAAAACATAGAAAGGGAATTTGACAATTTACTGCTTTGTATGCACTGTGTGTACCTCAATTCTACATTGTAGGAGCTCGTTCAGATGTTGTTGAAATTTGGAATCACCTTCTAGTTACTTCTAAATTTCTTTGTAAATAAAAAATAATTCAAAAAATCCTTTTATTACTATATTGAAATCGAACACCACCATTATTGCTCACGCCAGTAGAGAACGACTCGAATTCATATTTGAAACAAGTTTTAAATTGAACCGTTGGTTCTTTCCATGATGGCACATCCTTCTATACATACTAGTCAATCTGACATTGACCATCTAATGTGGCAAGGAGAGATATCAAAAGCATGACGCGACATCTCCAACTCAGCATCCTCTTCATTGTTGTTAGTGGCCCCCACTACTTAGCTTATCTCAGCCCACCCTAGACATGTGGCATCATCTTACGATGCCACGATCATTAAACTTCGAGCACGTTTGACTATGGGATAGAGAGAAATGTCAGATTTGTCTGATCTTTATCTTATTGGCCATGCTATGCGCCTTCCCTAGCTGTTTAATGATCGAGCACTTTTTTTATCATAATTAAAATATCTCCATCCATTTACAAATGCGCAAATAATGGGAAATATTTGTAGCTTGACGGTTATCGCCAATCCATTGACAAAATACTCATGGTTGGACTTTAGAAAATTAATGAAGCCAATGAAAAGATTTCGAAGGGGGCCCTCCAAACAAATAAAAGCCTAGGATATAAAAAAGCCCTCCCAACGCTACTAGAACCCTCAGTTTTTAAGTGAAAAAGGTAATGTGATTTTATAACAAGTTTGGGGCTTTTACCAAGACTTAGCCAAAGATACACAAAACCCTAAACCCTAATCCTGAAACATTGTCAGGATACAAAACCTATCTAGAATGACCAATATTTTTTTTGAGGCATAAACAAAAATTTACTAGGTTATTTTCAGGACTATCAACTTCATGCTCAATAGGATCTTTCTACTCATGAGGAACCTTAGACTAAGCGTGAGTTGTCGGAGTAGAAGTGTCTTTTCTCAATTGCCCTTCTGATTGGGAATCATCTTTCTCCGGATTGATCTAATAATTATTTTCTTTCAAAATTTTCTTCAATATTCCTTTTGTCTACTTAAAAACTTCATCAACTCTTCCAAACATTATTTTATTCACTCTATGTTTTCTCTCGAAGTTTTCTTCAGCAAGTCCCAAAATTCTTTTTATATCATCCTGTGTTACATCAGGACATAGATTTACTAAGGTATATTATTTTAATCTCTAATCCTCTAAATTGTCTATGTGTCTCTGGCCATCCAAAACTTCATCAATAGCCCTTTGATCTTTATCATTAGAATTTTCATAATATATAGGTAGATTTTTCAAGTTTCCTTCTTTTACCACTTCATATATTATTTCCATTACTAATTTCAAAAGCACAATAGTATAGGTACCTTCAAGCTCACAAGATTTTAGAGCTTCATCAAGTTCTGATTTCTTATTTTTGCTTGCTCTGGCCTTATTGGATGGCCCACTTTGTGTTTTAGACTTCTTTGCTGGTTGAGCTTCACCAAATAGGGGCTTCCTCATGACTCAGGCATAAGTGGTTGTCTTCTTCACTTCTCTGACCTCTTCATTTGATTCAGTTTCCTCTTTAGTAACAATATATGTTTTGACTAGTTTTTCCTTCTTTCTCTTCTCGGCTCCACCGGTTGATGTTGATTGTGGCTTAGGTGGAGGGAATTTCTTCTACACACCAAAGGTAGGTGCTGACTTTCTCTATTTAGCCTTAGTCTACTAGGGAGGATTAGAGACCAGTTTAACCTGCTTCTTTACCATGTCTTCCTCCTTCAAAATATTCTACTCTCTATACCTATGCACAGCTTCTTTAGTTATACGTATCTACTCTGCAAGTTGTTCAACCTCCATTCTAACCATTCTCTTCCTTCCATACTTAGTGAATTTCTTATGTAGGTTCAAGTCCTTTTCTTTAGAAGTGCCAAATATTTCCTCTTTTTCATCTACTGGCTTACTGAGGAGGTGCTGAGCATACGTGTCAAGAGTAATCTCATCCACCTCATATGTGATAGGTAGAATCCAAACTATCCTAGACTCAACTACTTCCATGTGACATTGATCCTTATCCACCATGAAGCAAATTGTATTTTCATACTTCTCAACAATAACCTTTGGAATTCTTTCTCTGCCTTGCATCAACTCCTAAAATGTCTTAAAGTAACCCCATAAGGCAAATTTCTGAGCAACCGCATCACCCAAACCTTGCAAACCTTCCTTGATTTGGGCTGCCAGTAGTTTATCATATGTCCATTGAACCTTTCCAATATTGAGGATCTCATTCAGGAAATACAGTGCCAAACAAATGATCAAGGAACCAAATTTAAACACATGCTTCTTGTCTTGTTTGATCTTCTTTATATTACTCATTAGCTCTCTATGAAGTACTACACACAAGTCATACTTTTTGTCTTCTTTGAGCATCTAATAAGTTGCATAAATAGCAATATCAGATACTGAATTCTTCCTTCTTGATTGATAAACCATGTAACAATAACCATCAAAGAAAATATCACATCAAATTTTACAATGTCACTAATGGTCATTGACTGGTTGTCATGCTTGGAACCGGTTACCTCCATTATAGGGGTGTTCTTCACATTCCAGAGTGCAGAAATTTCACCAGTACCATTCAAATAGGTTACTGCTTGAATGGATTTCTTTGTGATCTTATGGGGTTTGTCCAACCATAGAAATTCATCATGAATTTGGATTAGAACATACCTCACCCATTCGGGCTTGTCAAATACCAGGAAGTGAACAAATTGAATAAAACCCTTATTCTCCAAATTCTTGAAATATGATTTTAAATTTCTAAAATCATCAACCATGTACTTAGCATACAGAGATAACATGTATAAATTGCCTATTTCCTTGATATTTGAATGTATGTATGCCCTAATGTCTTCATTATGCAACACCCCACATGGTACAAAAGAAAACACACCATTCAGATTGTCTTCAACTAACAAAAGAATGTTTCTTGAACACAAGCCTCTCTCTCTCTAAGTGATTTCAACAAGTGGAGTTGCAATGCCAGAAGATGATGCCATTTTGAAATTTAGGGCATGAACTGGTAGCTTTGAGAATAGATAAATACCTTTTCAATCACAACTAGATATAAGGAGTCTATGTTGAATCGCTACAAGCTCATATTTTGTGGCTATATCTCTTTCGCTTTGTTTCCCTTCTTCTTTTCTCTTGTTCACAATGTGAAAAATGAATTTAAGAATGCCCTTTTATGCTTCTGAAACCTAACTTTTAGTTGCAATAAATGCATAAACCTTAAGACTTCTGGATACCTTGTTTTTCATGAATTCACTCATAAAAATCTCAAATTGCCATAAATTCTTTTGGATATCAATTGCATAACTAACCTCCATCATATGCAACTATTCTTGACCGGTTATAGATATCCAAAAGGTGGTCTCAAAGATCTACATGAAAATCTCCCCCCTAAGAAAAAAAGTGCCCTAGTTACTAGATGAGGTTCCAACACCGGATTCAAGTTTAGAGTTGTTTTGCACATTTGAATCTTCTTCTTCACCATCATCTTCTTATGTTGATCCTTGATCTCTTACACCTTATCTTTTCTCTTTTCATCTAATTTTTTCTTGTTCACCAGACCATTGTTACTCATGTTCTTACTTCTGCAGTATTTTGAAATATGACCGAGTTTGTTGTATGCATAACAGACAACATTCCTCTACATAGGCTTGAAGTTTAGTTGATTTGGTCTCATCCTACATAGGCTTGAAGTTCATTTGATTTGGTCTCATCCACAAGAATAACATCTCTTGTTTTGAAAATTGTTCATCACTCTTCTACACATGTTTGACTTGTGACCAAAATTGTTGCATATGAGCATTGTGCTGGAAGTCTGTTGGATTTTGTTGTCCATTGTTTCTGCTAGGATATGTTGTTTTCATTGATGTCAACATATTCTAGTGAGTTATTCTAGTGAGTTTGGGAAGATCTTCCAATCTAGTTTTTGGTAGTTTGGTTTTGTTGATCATTATTTTCTGGAACCAATATTTCCTCCAGTATATGCTGGCTATATGATCAGATCTTGTGTTGAGGCTTTGAGATATTATTTTGGATGATCTTTTGTATCATTATTTTAGATGGTTCATGATTTGGTGCTCTGCAAGTTATCTTTCTTTGTGATAGTTGCTGATTGGTTGTGCTCTTGAGCTTTGAGATGTTGATCGATGAAGTTTTGAAAAGAGGTGTTGGTGCAACTATTCTAGATGATTCTAACATGTTTATTGGTGTTTCCTAGTTGTATCCTATTTGTTTTGGCAATATGCATTGATTGTTGTGCAAGTTTTAGTGATTTTCTATTAACCGGTGATGATTTTTGTGTTGTGTGGTATTTTTGGTGGTGTAGCGTGTTGCGGTTGATCTTGGCATGATTTCTGGTGGATGTGATCATTTGGGAGTTTGATGTAGGTCCATGCTATGTAATGAAAATCATAATATTGGTCTGGTAGTCAATCCTTGTATTGTTTAATGTATTTTTTATAATTATGAGTTGAGGGTTTAGTCGACCTTGTTATCAAGGTTAATGATTTATATATATAGGTGAGATTCTTATGTAATTTAGGTGTTGACATTGTGTCTGCATTATCAGATAGAATTGAATGTGTGAAAAAGAGATTTATCATTCAGTGAAGTGTTGTGGTGAGATCGATGTTGTAGAGTAAACAACTATGCTTAACCGAAACTATAATCAGACAATTGGAGATGCTATTCTTTCAGTTCACTTCTTTCAGATTGTAGTCCCAATTATTTTGTAAGTGAGTGAGACTTCCCTAAGGGTTGTAGCCTTCCAGGCAAATATCTTTTGAGAAATGAGCTCCAGGTAGCATGTCTGAATGCATGTGCATTCCCCATTGTAATATTTTCACATACTACTGCAAAGTATTATCTTATTGTGGGTAGGTTCCCACCATGGCTTTTCCCTTGACTGGGTCTTCCATGTCAAAAATCTTGGTGTTGTGCATTGTGCTATTAATTTTCTTATATATTTGTTGTTGTAGTTTATCTATTTATGTTTTGAACTTTAATTTGCTGAGATCAGCTGAAGACTGATTCACCCCCCTCTCAGTGTTTGATATTGATTGTTGCTAACAATTGGTATCAAAGCTAGATCCTCCGATATAATCTTAATTACTTAGGGATATCTGTGATGGTAGCTCAAGGTATTCTTTTCAAGAAGGACAGTTTGAGGTTTGATGGAAGTAACTATACCGTATGGAAGAGCCAAATGGAGGTACACTTGAAATGTCTTGGAGAAGATTACTAGAAGATTACCAAGAATGCCTATGTTGTTCCTCAGAATGGACCATCCACTCTTGATGAGGTTAAGGAAGTTGATTATAACATCAAAGCGAAGGAAGCATTGCTCAATGCCTTGACTGATTCTAAAATGACTAATGTAATGGAACTTCAGACTGCACATGAGATCTGGGTGAAGCTTGAAATCCTATATGAAGGTGATAGTCAAGTGAAAGTTGCTAATTGTAGAGTTTGAAAGTAAAGTATGAGACATTGAACATGGGAGAGGATGAGAACATACATTCATACATGGCTAAGGTGAACGAACTTGTCCTTGGTATCAGATGTGCTAGTGGAAAGATTGAGGAAGATGATATTGTTGCTAAGGTGCTAATATCTTTGCTTCCTGCTTATAAACATAAGGTTGCTTCTATTGATGAGATCTTGAGTGTAACTACAGTAACAAGAGACATATTAGTTGGAAAACTTTCTGCATTTGAGTTGAGAAAATATGGTGAATCACATGGACACTCTAAGACATCATTTAAAGCATCAACATCTATTTCTAGTAAGTAGAAATATGATCCCGATGAGTGCAGGATATTTAGATATAAAAGGGTAAGTGCACAAAGATGGTGGTAAAAAAGGGGGGTATAAGTGGACACTTTTTTTTCTGAAATTAGGTGAACCTGAACTTGGAGGAAAATTTTGAAAGTCATCCACTCAAGATATGAAGATAATCAAAGAACAAATATTGTAGTACTCTGAATCTATTTTGAAAACTACTAAACTTTTTAAAAATTGGATAAGATTAAGGGGGTCAAATCCTTCGCGCACGAAAAATTGACCCTGATTTTTTCTGAAAAAACATAACATAGTGTCTGACGTGCGCATAAAAAAAGTCATAGTTAGATTTAGTATTTTGACAAATCCTTTGGTAGAAAGATAGTTAAGAGTGATCACTAGAAGATATGTATTTTTTCATAATTTTTTGTTGAGTATTTTTTTTTAATGATTTTTCCAATCGAGCACATTTTGAAAATTAGGTACTTGTTTGTGTGCGAAGCATAAGTTGCACTAAACAAATCAAAAATACATTTTTAAAAAAAATTGTAAAGAATCAAGTGCACTACAATAAAATATAAAGTTTTTAAAATTTGGATAAGTATATCAAAAGTTATTCAAAAAATGGTGCACCTATGTTTGTGAGAACTATGGAGACACTGGTAAAAGAAATTCAATAATAATATGTTATTGTTGTTCAAATTGAAAAAAATTTATATGTTTAGAAAACTCAAAAGATGGGTGAAAATATGGTGGCAATTTTAGAAATACCCAATTGATGAAGTGTAAACCTGATGATGACAAAGTTGATAAAATAAAACACGTCAAAAATGAGAGAAATGGAGGGAAATCAAACTTCCAAACTATAGCTTTGTCATTCAAATCTATTTCCAAGCCTAAACAGTCAAAAGTGTGTATGGGGTACTTATGGTTTAAAAAGAGCATACGAGGTACTTATAGTGTAAGCAACACGTACATGCTATTGTATAATATGATATTCTATATATAATATGTGTATATACATATAATATATGTAATATATAATATGTGTATAATATGATATTGTATATATAATATGTTTATATATATATAAAATATCATATATGTATATATATAATGTATTAAACATATATACACATGTAAGTGTATTGTCTCCCCCTCTCAAACGCATATAGGGTGCCTCTCTCTCTCTCTCTCTCTCTCCCTTCCTCCATACCCCATCCCTCTTTCTCTTCTTCTCTCCCTTCCTCCCTCCATACCCCACTACAACTGTGTTTGTACTTCTATAGAAGTAAGTGAATTTATTTCTTGTCTACAACTTCCTTTTTGATTTTTATCATGTATTCTCTCCTAAGAAAATCGACTGATGGATTTGTCTGTGTATATTGAATAGGAGGAATAGGATTTGAAATTGAACCACCGGTGTATTACCGTGACAAACAAGGAAACCTATAGCAATATTCTTCTCGAATGTGTTTTTAATGAGCAAAGTAGATGTGGAAAATAGTGTCAACAAAGAAACATGATGAGTCAGAGTACCTGCAATATGTTTTTTAGAAGGAAACAACAGGTAGGAAGAGAAAGAGGGAGAGTAACACAGATGATGTCATGTAGAATGATAGTGATGGGTATGCGAGAGTTCCCATGTTGTTACACAACGCCTGTCACCTAAAGAAATTAAAGTTTGTTGTATGCATGGTAGTGGTAGTATATGATGATCATCACTTGTCAAACAACTTGGAACAATACATTCCCATGAAAGAAATCAAGTGTGTAATTCCTATAGTCACAATCGAGATTAGTCTTATAGCCTTGCAAATTTAATAGCATCATATGTTTTAGAACTTAGGCAGTACTCTTAGGGTTAGGTCAAGCTCTTACACTTGCTTTTTAGCGAAGCGTCATTGTTTGTTCGCTTGGAGTCTCGATGACTGATGGATTTGTGTGTGTCTATTGAATAGGAGGAATAGGGTTTGAAATTGAACCATGAGTGTATTACCGTGACAAACAAGGAAACCTGTAGCAATATTCTTCTCGAATGTGTTTGTAATGAGCAGAGCAGATGTGGAAAATAGTGTCAACAAAGCAACATGATGAGTCAGAGTACTTGCAATATGTTTTTCAGAAGGAAACAACAGGTAGGAAGAGAAAGAGGGAGAGTAACATAGGTGATGTCCTATAGAATGATAGTGGTGGGTATGCAAGAGTTCACATGTTGTTACACAATGCCTGTCACCTAAAAAAATTTAAGTTTGTTGTATGCATGGAAGTGGTAGTATATGATGATCATCACTTGTCAAACAACTTGGAACGGTACATACCCATGAAAGAAATCAAGTGTGTAATTCCTATAGTCACAATCAAGATCAGTCTTATAACCTTGCAAATTTAATAGCATCATATGTTTTAGAACTTAGGTAGTACTCTTAGGGTCAGGTCAAGCTCTTATACTTGCTTTTTAGCAAAGCCTCATTGTTTGTTCGCTTGGAGTCTCATTGTATGATGTTCTATTCATAACTTTACATTTAATATATCATTTTATTAGCCCACCATATGACCCGTCAGGTGTAATTAGAGGTCATATTGTTTCCTAAGAGGTCATATGGTGTCCTGTGACCCCTTAAGACCCCTCCTCTTTCCCTCCCCCCTACTCTCCCCCCTCTCCCTCTCTCTCTCTCTCTCTCTCTCTCTCTCTCTCTCTCTCTCTCTCCCTCCTTCCCTCTCTCCCTCTCACTTCCTCCATACCCCTTCTTCTCTCCCACCCCCCCTCTTCTCTCTCTCTCTCTCACTCCCTCTACCTCTCTCCCTCTCTCTACCTTCCCTCCCCCCTCTTCTCTCCCTCTCTCCCTCCCTCTACCTCTCTCTTCTCCCTCCCTCTCTCTCCCCCCTCTCTTTCTCTCCCTCTCCACTTTCCTCTCCCTCCCTCCCCCCTACTCTCCCTCTCCCTTCCTCAATACCCCTTCTTCTCTCCCACCCTCCCCCCTCTTCTCTACCTCTCTCCCTCTCTCTACCTTCCCTACTCTCTCTCTCTCTCTCTCTCTCTCTCTCTCCTCTCTCTCTCCTCTCCCTCCCTCCCCCTACTCTCCCTCTCCCTTCCTCCATACCCCTTCTTCTCTCCCATGCCCCCTCTTCTCTCCCTATCTCCCTCCCTCTACCTCTCTACCTCTCTCTACCTTCCCTCCCCCCTCTCTCTCTCCCCCTCTCCCTCACCCCTCTTCCTTCCTCCATACCCCTTCTTCTCTCCCACCGTCCCCCCTCCTCTCTCTCTAACCCCCCTCTCTCTCTCTCTCTCTCTCTCTCTCTCTCTCTCTCTCTCTCTCTCTCTCTCTCTCTCTCTCTCTCTCTCTCTCTCTATCTCTCCCTCCCTTTTCATTCACATCTTTTCTACTACCAATAGCACGTATGAGGTACTAAAATTATTAGTTCACTACCCTGCCATAAATTTTTTAAGGAAGAGGAGCGTGTATGCGATATTTATTACTTATAAGAATGGACGGGGTACTATTCCCATTATTCATTACCATGTGATAACATTTTTTAGGCTTAGGAGCATGTACGTGCTACTTATCAGTCCAGAATGGGAAAAAAGAATACCGTTGGGCTTGTCAACATTTTATGGTCTAACAATGCATATGCGGTTATTAATGTAGCACATACATGGTTTATAGACATAGTTATAGTTGGCCAAGAGCCTCAACAACCTCAAAATAATTTTTTGAAGTTGTTGAAGGCCCCATTGGAACTGTGTCTGCAATTCTATCACTATTTTATACATAAAAGTAAGTGATTTTTTTGTTTTTGCATGATTTCAAATGATTGAATTGTTGTTTTTATTAGTTTTTGGTTTTTGCATGATTTCAAATGATTGAATTGTGATTGTTTAATAGTTTGATTCCAAAAAGTAGTGATAAGATGCATATTTATGGTTATTTGTTTGTTTATGAACTTTTCTTTACATATATATGTAATATGATTCTATTTAGGACAACCGATATTAACCATGGGAAAGAACAAGTGAGGAATGATGGAACAACAAGAGGCTCAAAAGGAAAGACAAACGCAGCATATGAAGAAATTGCGTGACATAAGAACAATGGGAGAAGAAGGTATGTCATCCTCAACATCTCAATTTGATTTACCAAATGAATATAATGCACCTAATGCAATTGAAGAAGAAACATTTGATAATTTACCATTTGAACCTAATGCAATTGAAGAAGATACCGCTTTGAATAATCAATTAAATGATGAACATATTACACCTTCTCTACTTGATGAATTAAATGTACTTAATGTATCGATGTTAACAGCTCCTAGAATCATTCATAGGAAACCAAACTATCTAATTGACATTGATGAGAATATATTGAAGCCAATGCCCAATAAAATGAATGAACGAGCTTGTAGGAGAATGGTTAAAAGAATATGGTAAAACTATTTTCAAAACTTAAATCAAACCACAAGATGTCAATTAATTGTTCAAATGATTAAAAATTTGAATTTTAGAGAGACAATGAAAATTCTAGGCCTAAGATCATCTGAAAGTAATAGTGAAAGAACTATTGTCAGAAATCTATTTGATGCATATCAATCTATTGGTTCAAAATCATGTAGTAAACATTCTAATGCTACTCAACGTGTCATTACATCAACCATAATGAGCAAGAAAATAAAAAAAGATTGTTTGATAAGCAAAACAAGCAAGTCATTAAACATTAGTAGAACAACATTAAGTAAATCATTAAAGAGGTGGGAACAAATAGAGGAATATAACAATAATTCTCTTTGGGCATTCTTAGGTAGACTACCACGCAAAGACAAGGTTGTTGTTGATGCACTAAAAGCATTAATTGAAATTTTTTGGCATGACAACACAAGAGTATCGCCCAACCAAAGAGATGTTGTTAGAAGGCAAATTGGGTCTACAAACTATGAGCCAAATGTGAAACACTATTTGGATATGACTCAAACTAAATTTTATGAAAGATTCCTTCAAAATTTTCCTCAAATAAGAATTTCTCAAAGATTTTTTGAAATGGAAAAACCTTTTTATATTAAGATTAATCATGTACGCACCATGTGTTGTTGTAGGATACATATTGAATTTTCCATGCATTATGATATTTTTCATCATATTTGTTCTACTTTGCACACTAACGATGTTTTGCAGGAATGTAATATACAAGCACCTCCTAAGTCGGTAAGAGAATTTATTTCAAGTGTGCTATGTAATAGACATGATGGTTGCATTTATTATAAGATGCCTTGTTTGAAAGGTTCTTGTGCTATATGTGGTGGTTTGCAATGTTCACCAAGATGCGTACATTTGGATAGCACACATGAAATTGGTACAAAACTAATTTCTTTTAGAAAATACAAGACAGACACATATGGAGTTAAAGATGGAAAAGATTTGAAGAGATGTTAGCTAGTGAAAAATGATATATGTGTAGCTCAATTTATGAAAATGTTTCAAGAGAAACTAGTTTATGAGTACATAATGCATACACATAGAGCTCGATGGTTAGATGAACAATTCAAGTTATGTAAGGACACATTTCCTCTTGGCACCATTGTCTCTATAGTTGATTTTGCTGAAAATTATACACTAAAACCTCAAAATGAAGTGCAATCCATGTATTATCACTCTACACAAGTTTCTATTTTTGTACACATAGCATTCATGCATGCAGATGATAACATAGAGGAGGATAGAAAGGTTGTAAGAGAGTATCACTTCTACATAAGTGATGATCATACTCATTCATCAGAGTTTGTACAAGGATGCTTTAAAGTTTTCTATGATATTTTTGGTTGATCACTGAACCTAACATTGAAATTTATCTAGATTGTTGTACAGTTGCAGGATCGAGTGACATGCACTCATTTATGAGTTCAAATTCAAGTTCACTAGTAATTTATATGAGACAGATGGCATGGTTTTTCTCTTCATGCATGTATTGTTTGTGGGAAGAATGTGAATCACAAGAGTGGATTTAGGTGATTTTTTGAGTTAATTTTTTTGCAAGTATTCTTTTTGGTTCATTTTGTTGTTCATCATACTTTATTTTTGGTATTAATTAACACTTTGTAAAATGCAGGTCATGTGTATACAGTTGTTGCAGAAGAGAGCAATGAAGAAGGAACAAATTACTTTTTGTGTCATTGTGTTGAGCCAAAAAGAAAATTGACAACCACAATCATTGACGGAGAGGGTATTGAGTACCCAATAGGGTCTGTTGTCATGACAGGAACATGGCTTCGAAGATACCCTATCAAGAATTATGATGTTTGGTTGTTTGAGGACTTTGAAACACACAGACATATTCTTCAGTTCTCTAATCTTGTTGTTGCAACAAATATTCATTCGATTAAGTATCGTGGTAGACTTCATAAAAATATTTTATGGAAAGTTCATGAATCTGACCACGAGGCAATACTTGACACAATACGGGTTAGAGTCGATCCTGAAGGCTCACTTGATTGATTCTATAGTTCAGAGTAGAATGATTTTGAGAATTTTGTATAAATCATCGATGAATTGTTCTATATTCATTTTTTGTATATATAAATGCCCATGAGTTTATTTTTACATGTTTAGGGGCATAATTTTGTGTATTTAAATGGCATTGAGCTAATTTGTACATATGTACATGCTAAATTTTGTATATTAAAATGATGATGAGCTGAATCGCACATATTGTAGTGCCAAATTTTGTATAAAAGCCCATGAGAAGATTTGTATATTAAAATGGTGATAAGTTGAATCGCACATATTGTAATGCCAAATTTTGTATAAAAGCCCATGATATGATTTGTAAGACATTTTTTTGTATAATCAAATAGCCAAGAGCTGATTTGACCATATTTAGAGGTGAATTTTTGAATAATATGTGACAATGTTTTGTGACTATTTTGTGTGTCAATGTTTTGTGACTATGTTTTGAGTATATTTGATGTGTCCCTAGTCAATCATGAGCATTCTTGATTCTTGTATAATCATGGAGAATTAATTGAATCATTACTGGGTCATAGGGGTCATAGATTGAGACTAGATACAATTTGAGCAAAAATTGTCATTGTTGTCAAAAAAATTGTCAAAAAAGTTGTCAAGCAACTTCTACATTGAGTCGGTACGGTATGACTCTCGATGTTCCAATGCCTTGGGATGCACAATAGGGGCATGCCTAGCATAAAACTGCCCACCCAGACATGCTCACGATGTCAGTTTGTGCACACGACAAAATGAATCAATTCTATCCAATCTTGCAAGTTTGCATTGCATGCAACTGACGGTTTTTATAGCAGGTGAACAAATGCTAATAATTGAAAATGGCTCTGAGTTGTCGAAAACTGAGATAGGCCATTGTAGAGAAGCCTCACATGACCCCATGGGTTCAAATGGATCGACCATATGTGTCTTGGATTTGAAGAAATAGTCCGTCAAATTTTGATAATTTTTTGGACTCAGGGCACTTGAGAGATCGTACCGGTACGGTATGACTCTCGACGTTCTAGCACTTTGGGATGCATGAAAGGGGTATGCCTAGCGTAAACCTGCCCACCTGGACATGCTCGTGATGTCAGTTTGTGTACATGACAAACCGAATCAATTCTAGCAAATCTTGCAACTTTGCATTGCATGCAACTAACAGTTTTTGCAGTAGGCGAAAAAAAGCTAATAATTGAAAATGGTTCCTAGTTGTCAAAAACCAAGATAGGCCATTGTAGAGAAGCCTCACACGACCCCATGGGTTCAAATGGATTAACCATATGTGTCCTGGATTTGAAGAAACAACCCATCAAATTTTGATAATTTTTTGGACTTAGGGCACTTGAGCGATCAGACTGGTACGATATGACTCTTGATGTTTTGGCGCTTTGGGATGCATGAAAGGGGTATACCTACTATAAACCTGGCCACTTGGATGTGCTCATGATGTTGGTTTGTGTACACAACGAACCGAATCAATTCTAGCCAATCTTGCAACTTTGCATTGCATGCAACTGGCAGTTTTTGGAGCAAGCAAAAAATGCTAATAATTGAAAATGGCTTCGAGTTGTCAAAAATTGAGATAGGCCATTGTAGAGGAGCCTCACAAGACCCCACGAGATTAAACGGATCAACCATATGTGTCCTGGATTTGAAGAAATAGTCCATCAAATTTTGACAATTTTTTGGACTCAGGGCAATTAAGAGATCGCATTGGTACAGTATGACTCTCGACGTTCTAGTGATTTGGGATGCACATGAGGGGCATGCCTAGCATAAACCTACCCACCTGAATGTGGATCTATACATGGCTACAAAACCACAATTCAAAAGCCAAGTTAGAATTCTTTTATAGAAAATAGTTCGCAATTAACAACATAACTATGCATTTAACTTTAATTCCTTTGCAATTGAAATGCAGATTACTTGATCGGCTAATCTAGGAGCTAATGTCTTCACTCTCCTCTCCTTGTCACTATTAGGAGTTTTCTTGAAGAAATACTTAAATGGATCCATGTTATGGCCATACCATTAAGGGGTCTATTTTAGATTAAATGTACAATTAATACAATGTACTAATATAAATATATCAAAAACACTTAAAAGCTATAATATAGAGAACAATGACATACCTATGCCTGAGATGCTTCTCCAATGGACTAAGGATGGCTCACCATCGATGTAGAAACTGTCGCTATTACCTATACAAAAAATGTTCAAAGATCAAATACAATTAATATAATGATAAGTATTGAAGGTTAAAAACAATTAATTTTACATATCAAACAAAAGTGTACCGGATCCTGAGATGCTTCTCCAGTGGAAGGAGGAGGGTTCACCATTGACGAAATAGGTATGGATATTTCCTGTATGAAAAAATTATAAGATTATAATATATCACAAGTTCACATGTACACATGCATATAATCATGAAATCAAGAAAAGAAAGTAGAGATACATACCTCCGCCCTCTCTTGATCCACGGGCAAATTAGGTGCATTCAAAAAATCCAAAAAGCTCAATGGCCATTGTACATGTAAAATAGATAAAAAACACTAATCAATCTACAAACCCCAACTAATACTTGATTTCAACATTTTAAAACAATTATACAACTAAAAATGTGTTCAATTACCTTCTTCCCACGTTTTGGCATCTTTGAGGAATTCTTTTTCTTAGGACGAGCCCTAGATGCAGAGGGGGTACCCTAAAAAATAAAATTAACATGAGATATTAGTACATATAATAAATTAAACATAATTTAAAAAATCTAAAATGAAATGACTTGCATATTCTATCAAAACAATACATAAAATGAGTTGTACAAAATATGATACAGTATAGCCTTGTAGGCCAAAATTGATCACTGAGAGCGTGATGTCATCAATCTGGGATATTTTGTCCCCTGTCAACACCTACAAACCAGAAATTGGACCAATCATTAAATATAGTTAGTATATCTTGTATTTTTTTGAATTCAAAGTGTATTATTCTATTTTAACATGTTACAAAATTTATACCTTAGACATCAAAGTTGTAGTTGTAGTAACTGGGGGAGGAGTATGGGATACCGCTGCTGCATCCTGAAATGCATATTATTTGTCTCAATTTAAATCGATGTATAAATGAAAATTCATTTATGTAATTACAAATTTAAAGTGACTGATAAATAAAACGCTATGAATTCAAATCAACACACCTGTGTCTATGGCTCATGGGCAAACACCATGTCCATCAACTCATCTGTCAGTGTGAAATCCTCAACCATGTGGGCTTGACATCTACAACTGCAAATTGTGCATAGATGAGATGAGGATCCATCTGCACCGGTTGCATTATCTATCCCCAAGAAACTAACACACATATGCTGGATGGGCTCTCTATCACCCTCTAATGGCTCATCATCCAATACAATAGGGTGTGCTAACGATGTCCCATGTTGGATGATGGCACTAGTCAATGTTGTGGCCACCTAAAGAGTCTGTAGCTCCATCGACTCTTTCAGCTCTAATGGGACAGCCTGATGCACCTTGGGTTTGGGTGCTAGGGAGCGGCAACTCTCCGCGGGTAATCGCCTATGAGCTCCAGGTCTATCTTGGGTAGAGACACCACCTCTACCATGAAACTCTCTCATGTCAAAATAGTTTGGCCGCACATTGAGCACAAACTCATAATATATTTTTCTTAAAAAATATAATGGCACCTCATAATTATTACAAGGTGGATCATCAAAGACCATCCACCACCTCTGCCAAAAAAGATTCTTCATCTGCACATTGGTACACCAATGTATGGGAAACCTCTTTGCATTAAGAGGTAATGACTGACCAATTTTGTGATCAATAAAAATGGCACATATTTGTTGTTTAGTAATATTTTTGTTTTCTACTCCATCGTATGATAGCCCATTAGCATAGAATTGATGACACCTATCCCTAAAGCTTCCCCATTTGGTAATTTTTGTGGAAATAGCTATGGCACCACTAGCTAATGTTTCTAAGCTAGTGGTGAGGGATTGATGATGGTCAAGTTTAGAAGTTTTCAATTTAACAATCAGTCTATTGATTTTAGACATATTTTGTCATAATTGATTAATTAATTGGTCCTGTGTTTCGAGTGTGCGGTCAAAAGGAGGAATTGGGGGTTTTTCTTCTGTGTTTTCAGGAGCTACATTTGGTTGTTCATGTGGGTTTTCAGGAGGTGCATTTGGTTGTTCTTGTTGTGGATTAGAAGAATTTGGTTTTTGAAACAAAAAATGAAAAAACCTAATCAAAATTAATGAAATTAAATTCAAAATGTAAAACAAATTGAATAAACTGGAAAGAAAGATAAAAATAAACAAAAACTAACCTTGACCCATAGCTTGGAGGACAAATCTAGCACCCCATTTGTGGTTTAGGAGAGGAAATGGGGAAAAAATGAAGTTAAAAATGCACTATTCATGGGTAAATGAGACCCATTTTAAAAAAAAATAATTTTTACCAGGCACTGCATACACAGTTGTATTTGGATTATTAGCACGTACGCGCTCTTTTTCCTAATCATAGAGCGTATGTGCTCTTTGTCCTAAAAGCAGCACATATGCGCTATCTTCTCTAGGCTCAGAAAGAACGAACCTAACCGCGCACACGAGAATTTTAAATTTTAAAACTGCATACGCGCTGCTTGTTTTTCCATGTTTTTTTGGGGTGGTGTCCACTTTTCTAACTACCATCTTTGTGCACACGCCCAAAAGAGAAAGAAGAGAGATAGTAGAGCAAGAAAGAAAGCTTGATGAGCTTTAAGAATTGATTGCCCGAAGATTGCCTAAAGGTGCCGGTAAGTATGATGGAAAGTTGCCTTTGAAATTTCTTTATTGTAATAAGATAGGACATTTTTCTTGTAGATGTCCGAAGAGAATGGATAAGTCTGTCAGACATGATAATTTTGATAAGCATGATAGGAATGATAGATATGAGAAGCATGAAAAGTATGATAAGCCTTATAAGTGTAACCAAAAGTTTAGGAACAAGAACTATTATTATGATGTAGATGAAGGTGTTACAGATGATGAATCAGAAGGAGATGAAGTTGTGTTTATTGCCATTAAAGAAGATGGATGATGAATTAGAAGGAGATGAGGTTGTGTTCTATTGAGGAGAAAGCTTTGGCTACTAAGGTAGAAGAAAAGGGTGTATGGGTGATTGACAACAGTTATTCACATCATATGACTGGTGATAAAAGCAAATTTATAAGTATGGAAAAGTATGATGGTGGAATAGTCAGATTTGGAGATGACAAAGCCCGTGTAATCTATGGGAGAGGTTCTATTTCTTTTGATGGTAAGCATAATAATGATGATGCCTTGTATGTTGAAGGTTTGAAGCATAATATTTTGAGTATTGGATAGATGGTTGACAAGGGTTATGATATACAATTCAAAGATGGAAAATGCAAGATCTTGAATGCCTCTGGTATAGAGATTGCATTTGGGACTAAGAATGAAGGTAATATTTTTCATTTGAATACTGGTGAGAAAAGTTATTTGATTGCTAAAATAATGAGAGTTGGTTATGGCATAGGATAATGTGTCATGTAAACTTTGATTCATTTATTAAGATTAGTTCTACACAAGTTGCTGGAGATTTGCCTAAGATTGTTAAACTTGTTAATCCGATATGTAAGGAATGTCAGTTGGGTAAGAAAACAAGGATTTCTTTAAAAAACAAATAGTATACATCAGATGGATTGCTGGATGTTGTGCATAATGACCTATGTGGACTTACAAATGTTACAAGTGTGCAGGGTGATAGATACTTTATGCTGCTAATTGATGATTATTCGAAGATGATGTGGGTTGTCTTTTTGAAGGAGAAATTAGAAGCATTCAAGAAATTCAAGATATACAAAGCTAAAGTTGAAATTGAGTCCAGATTGAAGCTGAAGTGTCTGAGATCTGATAGAGGTAGAGAATTTTGTTATGGTGAGTTCAATTCATTTTGTGAGATGCATGGAATTAGAAGACAACTATCCACTCCTAGGACCCCACAATAGAATGGAGTTGTTGAAAGGAAGAACCATACTAATTTGGATGTTCCAAGAACTATGTTGATTGAAGGAAATGTTCTAAAGGTCTACTAGAGAGAATCTATTAGCACTACAGTCTATACATTTAACAGAGTACATACCAAAGGTGATGCTGGTAAAACCCCTTATGAGCTTTGGTTTGGTCTTTTCTACTTTGAAATATTTCAAAGTTTTTGGTAGAAAATATTATATCAAGAGAGATGAGGATATTGGAAAGTTTGATGCTAGAAGTGATGAAGGTATATTTTTAGGATATTCTACAAAGAGAAAAGCCTACACATGTGATAACAAGAGACTGAGAAAGATAGTTGAGAGTGAAAATGTGAAGGTGGATTTGAACTTTGGGAATGAGATCAGAGCTTATGATGAAGGTCAACATGTTATTTTAGCTCCTGTTCAGCCTGAAGAGCCTAAGCAGAATGAACCAGTAGAGATTGTTAATCCAAATGTTGTTGTTGCCAGTGATGATGTGCAGGAACCTGAAGATTAGAACATTCAAAAGACTCCAAGGTATGTAAGATTGAATCATTCAAAAAATCAGATTATTGGTGATAAGAATAAAGGTGTGATGACTAGAAGAAGGTTATCTCTAGAAGAAGTATGTTTAATTTTTAAAGTAGAACCTAAAGATGTTGTTGAAGCATGTAAAAATGAAAACTGGATAAGAGCCATGGAAGAAGAGTTAGATCAAATTGAAAAGAATAACACTTGGGAACTTTTGCCTAGAACTAAGGATACAAATGTTATTGGTACTAAATGGGTTTTTAGAAACAAATTGAATGAAGTCGGTGAAGTAGTAAAAAATAAAGCTAGACTGGTCTACAAAGGGTATTAACATCAAGAAGGAATTGATTATGAAGAAAATTTTGCTTTGGTTGCCAGAATTGAAGTTGTTAGACTATTGCTTGCTTATGTTGCTTACAAAGATTTCATGTATATCAGATGGATGTCAAAATTGCATTTTTGAATGGTGATCTAGAGGAAGAAGTTTACATTGAACAAACCAATGGATTTTTACTATAAGATGAAAGAGACATGGTATGTAAGTTGAAGAAAGCACTTTATATATTGAAACAAGCTCCTAGAGTTTGGTATGCTAGATTAGAAAAATACTTGTTGAAATTGGGATTTACTAAAGGTGTTGCTACTAGTAATTTGTACTTTAAGATTGAAATGATAACATTCTGATCATTGAAGTCTCTGTTGATGATATTATTTTTGGTGGTGAAGATGATATGAGTATGAAGTTTTCCGGTGATATGCAGTGAGAATTTGAAATGTGTATGATTGGTGAGATGAAGTTTGGACTAGATGATTCCAAACCGGTTGGAAATGCTATGGTGTTTGGTTGTAAATTGTCTAAAAATGATGAATCTCCTAAAGCTAATCAAAGTTTGTAAAGATCTATGGTTGGTGGACTATTATATCTCACTCAAACTAGGCCTGACATTATGCATGCTATGTGTATGGCTGCTAGATATCAAGTTGATCCGAAGGAAAGTCCTGTTACTATTGTTAAAAGGATATTCAAATATCTAAAGGGAACTGTGGGTTATGGTTTATGGTATCCAAAGAGTGATGATTTCATGTTATGTGTCTACACTAATGCAAATTGGGCTGGTGATGTAGATTCCCAGAAGAGTACTATCGGTGCAACATTCTTGTAGGTAAGAAGTTTGTTTCATGGGCTAGCAAGAAACAAGACTCAATATCTTTATCTACTGCTAAAGCTAGATGCATTATTGTTGCTAGTAATTGCACTCAGATGGTTTTGATGAAGCAAATGTTGAAAGATATCAGAGTTATTCATGATGAGCCTACTGTTATATACTGTGATAATTCTAGTGCTATAAAGATGTCAAAGAATCCGGTGGAATATTCAAAGACTAAGCATATATCAACCAAATATAATTACTTGAGAGAGAAAGTCGGTGAAGAGAAGGTGAAGCTGGAATGTGTATCCAAAAAGGAACAAATTGCTGATATTTTCACTAAGCCTTTGCTTGTAGGTACATTTGTCTATTTGAGAGACAAGTTAGGGGTATCCACCCCTCCTGATGAGAAATAGATGCATTGAGATGCATCGATCCGGTGAATTTCATAACCTTCTTCTTTTATCTGGATTGATGAGTTGACGTTGCTCCTCTATTGGAGTAGTCTGTTGATTCGGTTGTGTGTCCTAGGAGGAGAGAGATTCATGTTTCTATTTTGGGAGAGAGTTTGGTTTTCTATTTTGGAGATGTTTGGAATTGTTGTCAAAAGAGGAGACATATTATGTGAAAAAATGCATTATCCATCTTGATCTTAGGGGGAGTTTGTTGGTAATATCTTCTTTCCTTGCATTGACTATTTTTCAAATTCATATGTTGGCATCAATGCCAAAGGAGGAGATTGTTGGAAGTCTATTGGATTTGGTTTTCCATTGATGCTGCTAGGATATGTTGATGTCATTGATGTCAACATATTCCTATGAATTATTTCAGTGAGTTTGGGAAAATCTTCTAATCCAGTTTTTGGTAGTTTGGTTTTGTTGGTCATTGTTTTGGAGAACCAATATTTCCTTTGGTATATTCTAGTATGATCAGATCTTGTGTTGAGGATTCAGGATATTATTTGAGATGATCTTGTGTATCATCATTTTAGATGGTTCATGATTTGGTGCTCTGCAAGTTATCTTTCTTTGTGACAATTGTTAATTGGTTGTGTTCTTGAGCTTTGAGAAGTTGATCGATGAGGATTTGAGAAGAGGTGTTGGTGCATCTATTTTGGGTGATTCTAACATGTTTGCTAGTGTTTCCTAGTCATGTCCTATTTGTTTTGGCAATCTGCATTGATTGTTGTGCGAGTTTTGGTGATTTTCTATGAATCGGTGATGATTTTTTGTGTTATGTAGTATTTCTCGTGGTGTAGCATGTTGCAGTTGATCTCTGCATGATTTCTAGTGGATGTGATCATTTGGGAGTTTGAATTAGGTCCATGCTATGTAAATTAAATCATAATATTGGTCTAGTGGTCGATCCTTATATCTTATAATTAAATTCTTGTAATTATGAGTTAAAGGTTGAGGGTTTAGCTGATCTTGTTATCAAGGTTAATGATTTGTATATATAGGTGAGATGCTTATGTAATTTAGGTCTTGGTATTGTGTTCGTATTATTAGAGAGATTTGAATGTGTGAAAAAGAGATTTATCATTCAGTGAAGTATTGTGGCGAGATTGGTGTTGCAGAGAAAACAACTATGCTTAACTGGAATTATAATCAGGCATTTGGAGATGCTATTCTTTTAGTTCACTTCTTCCAAATTGTAGTCTGAATTATTTTGTAACTCAGTGAGACTTCTCTGAGGATTGTAGCCTTCTGGGCAAATATCTTTTGAGTAGTGAGCTCTAGGCAATGTGCCTGAATGCAAGTGCATTCCCCATTGTAATATTTCCACATACTATTGCAGAGTATTATCTTACTTTGGGTAGGTGCCCACCATGTTTTTTACTTTGATTGAGTTTTCCATGTCAAAAATCTTGGTATTGTGCATTGTGCTATTAATTTTCTTATCTATTTGTTGTTGTAGTTTATCTGATTATGTTTTGAAGTTTAATTTGCTGAGATCCGATGAAGACTGATTCACCCCCTCTCAGTATTCCTTCCTAATTTTTGCTAACACTTTGACCAGTAAAGGTAGGACCATTATTCATTATTCAAGTATTCATCTTATTTCTGCATTGACTTGTGATATGACCAAATTTTCTACAAACAAAAAATTTACCATTGAATTTATAGGCACTAGGCCATCTTACTGGAGGTTTCTTATTCTTTTGTTGTTTATTGCTTTGTCCAGAGCTGGAGGATTCTCCTTTCTCAGATCCAAGTCCTCACATATCTTTCCCATGTCTCTGACTTTCCAGCATCTCATCCAACTAGGCTAAGCTAGCTTTGAAGTTTTATTTGTACTCGTTAAAAGTAGAAAGCTCATCTTTCAGAATTATGATATTCCTTTCAATTTATTGTCCATTATTCTTGCATTTCACCAATTCAAGTTTCAAATGATCATTCTCATATGTCAATCTACAACATTCATCAGATATGTCCTTTAACAACTACGTTATTTTTTCTTCACTTTTCTTCTGGTCTTCAATCTCCTTTATCAGCTTCATAACAATTGATTGCATCTCATTCTTCAGGGATACATTATCTCTAGCAAGCTTCTCACATTCATCTGTCTTATCTTGTAGGGCTTGATTATCAATTCTTTGCTCTTTTTTCTCCTTGAGCTTATCCATCAGTTCCTTTCTCTTCTCTCTAGAAGATCTCACTTGATCTTTTAGGGTTTCAATTAAGTCTTCAGCTGCATTTAGATTTCTTTTTAGAGAACTTACTTCATTTCTTGCTACATCAAGATCTTCAAGTCCCACACTAAGTTTTCTTCTTGATTATCAATTCTTTGCTCTTTTTCCTCCTTGAGCTTATCCATCAGTTCCTTTCTCTTCTCTCTAGAAGATCTCACTTGATCTTTTAGGGTTTCAATTAAGTCTTTAGCTACATTCATATTTCTTTTTAGAGAACTTACTTCATTTCTTGCTACATCAAGATCTTCAAGTCCCACAATAAGTTTTCTCTACAAACCGGAGTCCATTGATTCAATCTTTTGGATCTTCCTCAAGGTATTATGTTTCTTTTGAAGAATTAAGCTCTGATACCAATTGTTGGAATTAGTGAACACTAAGATGGGGGGTGAATCAGTGTTTTGTAATTTGCAAACTTTTTTAGATGATTCTTAATCTAGCAGATGCATAAGAAATAAAGTAAAATGCAAAAACTCAAAGAAAATAACCAAACAACAATAATACTGGAATTTTTACATGGAAAACTAGAAAGGGAAAAACCACGGTGGGATTTGAACCCACAATATTATTATACTATGGCCAAAAGTATGATAATATTACATAAAGTGGAATGCACTTGCATTTAGGCACACTGAATAGAGCTCACTACTCAATTACATAAGAGAGAAACAACTCCAGAGGACTCATTGTCCTACAATATGAGATATAAGAGTAATTTCAATGACTTAACTAGAATATAGCATCTACGAATGCCGAATATTAGTTCTGATTAAGCACAATATGTGTGCCAAATGCTACTCTGCCTTTATGCCCTATTCTGTTCCACATTCATCTACTGAAGCACCAATTCTGCATTCTAAAGCTCATTTGCACACCACACACTCGCATTCACATAAAAGCATACATAAATTGATCATCTAGATTGGCATTATATATCCACATCAACAAAATAGATCTTAACCAAGTTGGCTTCACAAAACTGCAAAACATGAAATGTGTAGTAACATGTCGGCTCAATCCATCTAGAAATGCATATACAGACCCAAAATCGATGATGACAAGCTTCACATGCAACAACACAATTACCTCTAACACACCAACCATCATGAAAAATAACTCAAGCATTCTGAATCACACAATACCCATCTGATCAACACATTAGCTTTGTTCTTCCAAAATCATTGGATACTAGACCTTGAATCTTGCACAAGAATCGACAGCGGAGGCTATAATTGCAAAGTAAGTTGCCTCAAATCATGAATCAACTTCCTTAATCACCACAACCAAAATTTTATCACCAATAATAAGATATGTACAATGATCTCATACTTTGTCGAATACTGAGTTCCACCTTCTAGACTTATGTCTTATGGGCAATGTGACTTCTAGTAGATCTAATATGCACATACCAGATAGATTTTATTGTCTAAGTTGCCATCAATGACAACCCCTAAGAAATATCCATACATGAATGTTCGCCGGTATAGTGTCTCTTGCCAACATATACTAGTCTATTAATGTAGGGGATTCATCCATATAAAAATTGAGTTCAATTGTTAGACCAAAGTTGTAGGGTTTTGAATTGGCAATCTTGAAAAATTCTATGATTTTTCTCCAACCAAATCTGTAAAACAATAAAGAAGGATCAATGTATTTGGAAGAAAGAATAGAACATTATGATACAAGAGGGCAGACCAAACTATTCAAAAATTCAATCACAAAAGTTGTGTGAACAAGTCTTTTCAATATCTTCTGCAAGAGATCCATTATTTCATTAGAATAGGGAGTTTAGGTTCATTCAGGTTTGAATATGAATGGCCCTTGTGTGGGTTTACTCTATGACTTGCCCCTCTGTCGAATCACATCTTGATCCCACGGATGGGGCCTCAAATGATACATGGGATGGTGGTACCCTGCAGAATACAGCCAATGGTAAATTTATCATCTCCGACAAACCTGGTGGTGTTGAGGGCCCCAATACTGTGGAGTGCAATAAGAAATGGGCTTCATTATTTGGGTCTAAGCTAAAGGGTAAGGCCATTTCGCTAGTTTCACATAAAGTTGACCTGGAGTCTAGTGCTTTCTCCATCTCTATCCTAGATTATATTGTGGATCAAAATATGGTTCACACAAACTTAGTCTTGGTGGGTAACTTTGTTGGACCATGTCCCAATATTGAGGCTCTTAGAGCCTTGGTGTCTAGAAAATAGAAGGGTGAGGGTCAAATTGATGTTGTTGCCATGGCTGGTGGTTTCTTTTCTTTTTCATTCGCTTGTGAGGAATATCTTCGATCTATTTTGGTGGGTGGTGCTTGGATGCTGGGCAACATTTCACTGGCCCTTAAAAAGTGGGAACTGGTATTTAATCCCAAAGATTGGGAATGTAATGAAGCCCTAATCTAGGTCAGATTGTTAGGTTTACCTATAGAGTTCTGGGGAGAAGAGATTTTTGTGGGTATTACAACATATTTTGGAGAGCTAATTTTAATTGACCCAATGACTACTGCTAAAACACACCTTGTTTATGCCAGATTCTGTGTCAATGTCAAACAATCTACAAAACCACCATTTGAGATTGATCTTTTCTCTAAGTTGGGCAGATGGGTGTAGAAAGTGGAGTATGAGTCTATCCCTTTTGCGTGTTTCCACTGTAAAAAAGTGGGTTATTGGGCCAAGCAATGTCCATCTAAGACAAAGAAGGAATGGATAAAGAGGAATGACAAGCTGCTCTTAGAGAAGAGGATGCCCTGCCCTCTAATCCTCCTGTAGAAGTATTGTGTAGTGATTCAAATGGATCTATTGATCTCTCTATCCCTCCCCCGATTGTGGAAGATGGGGTAATGCCTGGAGCAGGTTTTGTACCTGTGGTCCTTCCTCCTAACCCTCCGCTCTCGGAGGAGAATGTTTGGGAATCCCTTGTTGTGAATGTTCCCTGTGAAGAAGGGAATACTTTAAATGTTAATGGGACTGTCCCAGATATTCCCATTCAACTAGTCATTGATATGGGTAACTTTGTCGAGGCAAAACCCCAGGTTTCTCTCACACTCGAATCATCCCAAGAGGACTCCTATCCTTTTATTGAGGTCAAACCCCCCAAAAAAGAAGGAATTCCCCTATTGGCTAATCTACCCCGGCCTCTGGGAGGGTTTCAACCAGAAATAGATAAAAAGAAAACTGTTGGTCAGATTCACGAGGGGTAGGGAGGCCACCCAATGCGGTTAGTAGAGATAGGCAGAGTCGGGCTTCCATTGTGGATGAAGCCTAGAGAACGTTACCAGAAATGGGGATGGGATCCCCCTCTCTTGCTAAATGAAAATTATTTCATGGATATAAGGGGATTGAATCATCCCCATAAGCATGATCTGCTATCCAACTTGGTTAGGGATCATAAGCTGGATATTTGCCTTGTTCAAGAGACTAAAATGCCTG
This sequence comes from Cryptomeria japonica, assembly GCF_030272615.1. Classification (NCBI taxonomy): domain Eukaryota; kingdom Viridiplantae; phylum Streptophyta; class Pinopsida; order Cupressales; family Cupressaceae; genus Cryptomeria; species Cryptomeria japonica. The sequence continues at coordinate 333,355,422 of NC_081411.1, read as the reverse complement.
GTAGTAAAGTGGAAAAGATTAAATTGGTGATTTTTGGAGATTGTGGTGTTCACTGTGTTGATGCAGATGGTGCTTCAAGAAGTATCGCCACTCTTTGGAATCCAAGACTGTTATGTGGTAAGGTGGTTCTCTCTTTTCCTAATCACATTGCTACTAGATTCTATAATCTTAAAGATGGATCCTCCTGGATTATTTCTAACATCTATGCTCCTAATGGGAGAACTGCAAGGAAAGTTATTTTGTCTTTCATTTGTCATGCTAGATCACTTTTCCCTAATGAGAAATGGATACTTGCGGGCAATTTCAAAACCCCTCTCTCAAACTTGGAGAAATCTGGGGAAATGCCTATTTCTATTGATAGTAGACAAGACTTGGCTGATATGATTAATTCTTTGAGCCTGTTGGACATGGATCTTATTGGGGATAAATTCACTTGGTCTAACAGATGCAGTGAGGAGGACCTCATTCAGGTTAAGCTAGATAGGGGTCTGGTCTCTCCTGATTGGATACAAAATGCTTCTTGTAAACTCAATGCCTTGACCCGATTAGGATCTGATCACTTCCCTATTTGTCTTTTGGTGACTTTGTTGTCTAGAGGAAAGGCGCACCCCTTCAGATTTGAGAAAATGTGGCTAATGGCCCTTGACATCCATGATAAAATTATGAAGTGGTGGAATATTGATATCCAGGGTATGACCATGTTTTGTATTGCCAAGAAGTTATCCAATGTCAAGTCCAATATTCAACATTGGAACAAGTTCTCTTTTGGTAATATTTTCAAAATTAAAGATAAGCTCAAGTAGGATCTTGTGGAGGTTCAGAAGCATATCCAATATTTAGGATTTGATAATGACGTCTCGAACAAAAAAATTGAGATTTTAGCTAAACCACATGATATTATTTCCAAAGAGGAGGAATTATGCAAGTAGAGATATATAGCCTTATGGCTTAAAAGTGGTGAGAAAAATACTAAGTTTTTTCATATGATGACCCTCAAGCACAGGGCTGCCAATAGAATCAGTAAAATTCAGGCTAGCCAGAGATGGATTGACAAGCATGAAGATATTTTCCAAGAAGCCATCAGTTACTTCACTAATCTCTTATCGGTTGATGACCCTCTTAATACTTTGGCCCAAGATGAGATCTTGCAAGAAGTTCCCAACATTGTCTCTCAGCATATGAACATGGAGATAACTAGAATCTCCACTCACGATGAAGTTCACAATGCGGTCTTCTCTTTTGAAGGTAACAAAGTCCCTAGCCCTAATGGCTTCCCTCTATTCTTCTTTCAAAACTTTTGGCAAATCTTAGGCTCTGATGTAGTCATCATTGTGCAAGAGTTTTTTGGGTCCCACTCTCTTTTGAAGGAGTTGAATGCCACCTTCTTTGTCCTCATTCTCAAGAAACTTGATGCCTGTTCTTTTCAAGATTTTAGACCTATTAGTCTATGCAATTCTATCTATAAAATTTTCACCAAGATTCTGGTGCTTAAGCTTAAGAAATACCTCCCCTCTTTAATTTCTAAACACCAAAATGGGTTTGTTCCTGGGAGGCAGATTTTGGATTTCGTAATTGTGGTGCATGAGAACATTCACTCCTTGTCTATCAATAAAAACCTATTTTTTTCTAAAATTGGATCTGTTGAAAGCTTTTGATAGAGTCAATTAGAGTTTTCTTCTCATAATCCTTAGGGCGTTTGGATTTGGAGATAACTTCATCCATATTATTGATCAACGTGTGTCCACTCCCAAATTTTTAGTCTTGATCAATGGTGTTGCCTCTGGTTTCTTCTCTACGTCAAGGGGGGTTAGACAAGGGGATCCTTTATCTCCTTTCATTTTCATTATAATGAGTGAATCTCTTAGTAAAATTATTCAAAGGGAAGTTAGAAAAGGTAATCTATTGGGCTTACAGACCTCTTCTCAAGCCTCTACTTATTCACACCAACAATTCTTGGATGATATTTTTTTGATGGGGGAAAGTTTGGTTAAAGAAGCTAAGAATTTAAAAAAGACTCTAGATACTTATGAGCAAGGCTCTCAACAAAAAAATTGCTTGGCTAAAAGTTCCATTTTTTTCTTTAACACCCCGGATCATAGGAAAGTGAAGATTGCCATGATTATGGGGTGTAAAGTTGGGGTTCTGCCTGACTCTTATTTAGGTCTTCCCCTCTATTGTGGTCTGACCCCAAATTCCTTCTGGATGAATCTTATTGATAGATTCTAGAATAAGATGGCTAGGTGGAAGGGTGCTTTGTTAAGCTAGGCTAGTAAGCTCTAGCTTCTCAAAGCTACGCTACAGAGCCTCCCAGTGTATGCTATGAGTTTATTCAAAATTTGCATCAAAATTGTTGATAGACTGGAAAGAATTCAAAAACAAAATTTGTGGATAAGGATTGAAATTAAGAATAGGTTGCATCTTGTGGCTTGGAAACAAGTTTTCCTTCCCAAGTCCATGGGGCGTTGGACATTAGAAATCAAACAGATTTCAATAAAGCCTTGATGGGCAAGAAACTATGGAGATTTCTTAAAGAAAATAATTAATGGATTGACACTTTTAAACATAAATACCACATCTAGGGTATCCAAAACATGCTAGAATCTTATGACCTTCCCAACTCTATATCTGATTTGTGGAGCAATTTCTTTGGTTCCACCAATATTATCTTGCATGGTTGTAGATGGGTGCTGGGGAAAGGAACTAAAATCAGATTTTGGGAAGACTGATGGATTTGTGATGGCCCCCTTTTGGATTTTTTTTGGGCTCCTCCTTTCAAAGAATTGTGTCTCAGTAAAATTGGCTCTTGGGTGGCTAATTATATTAGAGATGGAGCCTGGTTAGATCTCAAATCAATGGATGATGCTTTGATACCTTTGCAACCTTGGTTAAACTATATTCATATCCATCTCTCTCATGTGGAGGATGAAGTGTTCTAGAATTTCTCCTCTTCAGATAAATTAAAGGTTGCTGGTGCCTACAAGTCCATCTCCAGAAATTTCTCTCCCTCCCCCTTCTGGGCTGGTATCTGGAATAAGATTTTAACTCTGAAAATTAACATCTTTTTTTGGCTTTTCATGGAGAGTAAGATTTTTACCATTGACAACCTTTGCAAAAGATGCCTTCCTATTACTAACATATGCTTCCTATGCAAAGAAGAAGAGGAAAATGATGGTCATCTGTTGCTGCACTGCTCTTTTGCCATGGATATCTAGAGTTTCTTCCTTGATATCTGGAACACTAATTGGGTCTTCCCTGATTCTATTCAAAGGTTGTGGTTTGATGGAAGTACCCCTTCGATAATCAGGCTTTGGGAGTCCTTTGGAATATGTTTCTTCCTCATATTGCTTGGGGTATTTGGAAAGAAAAAAGCAATAGTTTTTAGAGATTTGGAATCTCTTGTGCTTGTTGTGGCTATTACAATTAGAAATTCTATCAAGGAGAATTTTCCTCACTCCTGACCCAGTAGAAGGAATGACCATCCCCTTCCTACTCTCCAGGAGGAGTGGGATACTATCAAATGGTGTCAAATTGGCTGGACTATCTCCATTCATGTGCACAAAATTAAATAGTGCAGACATATTATTCTATGGCATCTGCCCCTATGGGATGGATCAAAATCAATGTGGACTGTGCGGCTAAAGGGAATCCTAGGCTGACTAGGTGTGGGGGAGTGGCTAGGAATCTTATGGGTCTACTGGTTTCTGCAGTGGCGCTCCCTCTAGGAACCCAGTCCAACCATTTTGTGGAGGCCAGTGCTACCCATTTAGGGTTACACATGGCTAAAAGGGAAGGATTTAGAAAGGTCTGGATGGAATCTGACTCACTAAACATTATCAATTGTTTGAATGGGCGTATGGATCCTAGCTGAACTATTGCCAACTTGATCAAAGATTGTTGTGATATGATTAAAGAGTTTGATGAATTTAAAATCTCTCACGTTTTTCAAGAAGGCAATAAAGCAATGGATTTATTGGCCAATATGGCAGTGGGCTACGTGGCAGAAAATGGTGGAGCAATCAAGACTCTTTCTCAAAAAATTTGTGTGACCTGGCATATGTTGATACCATCCACTTGTGGTAATTAATGAAGAACAATCATGATTTGATTAAGTTGTTGGGGAAATGGTTTCCTTTAAATTTCCCTATTCGAAGATCTAGAAACTTCCTTTGTGCCTGGATTTTTTGTCTTCTTGTGTGGCCCTTGTCCTGCTTCCGTTTGGATACTTGTTTGGTGTGGCCCATTTTCTACTACTGTTTGGCAACCAAGACCATTATGGGTGGGGAAAACAATAGGCAAGAACATCCCACTTTTAATAAATGGAAGAAAAATAAGGAGGTGTGGCAGGAAACTGTTGACGGGGGAATGGTTCCCTTCTTGGAAATAATCCATGGACTTTCTCCTCTTCTCATGGAAACATTTGTCAATGGGTGGAAGAAAGAGGTTTGAGGGCTTATGGTGCTTAATTTTAGGTGGATGAAACCCTGGTGGCTACAGTTACGGGTTTCACTATGAATGGTAGAAGGTTTTATAGAGACAAAAAAACAGGGGAGGAAGACATGGCAAATTTTTTTGATAAAGATAAGGAGCGTTTAAGAGTTAATAAAATGACAGATGGTGGCTACAACAAAAAAGATCTTATGGCTCCTTGGGCGGATATGACCGAATTCATTACGAGGTACATTATGCTTGATGGCAGGTATACCAATATCTTTTCTTCTCATTTTACCATCTTGAATCACTTTAGGCATGGCAAAGTTATTTCAATTCCATTCTATCTGGTTTCTTCTTTGGAGAATAGTCTTGAAAAATATGCTAAGAATTTGAATAATCTGGTCCTCCATGAAGGGCTTATTATGCTCATTATGGAGTACGCCAAAGCCCATGAAGTTGTGCTCTCTCTCTCTAAGAAAGGTAAAATCCCTAATATTAATGTTCAAGATGTCTCTAATATGGATATGGAGATGGAGGATAGTGGGAGTGCCAAACCTCTTGTTGACCCTAATTATAAGCCAGTTGAAGTGGGTGAGATGTTGGTCACTCTTGGAACCCATAGCAACAATAATCCCCCTAGATGGGTTGCAAGTAAATATAACTCGACCAACACGATGGTTTCTAAAACTGAGCCTTATTCCAAAAAGAAGAAGTTGGTTGCTAAAGACTATGGTCCCAAGCCCTTGGACCAAGAAATCAAATTGGACATTCTTCTTCATGTCTTGAAGGAGAAGTAGGGAACTTTGCCTAAATATGTAGATAGTGGATTACAGAAGGAAATTACTCTAACGAATCTGGTGATGGAAGCGACTAGAAGCTAGGAAAACTGTTGAAAGTGGGTGGGGAAGGATATTGATACTCTCAAAGAGGGGATTGAAGAGATAATTGATATCTTCACTGATTCACCTGAGCCTAACAAAATGGAGAAGCTCATGATTGTGACTCAAAATCTTTCCCATGATGTTGAGGTTATGAAATGTAATCATGAGAAAAGAATTGAGAAGCTTGAGCAGTCTATGGAGGAGATCAAGAATAACCTTAAGAATCTGGTTGACATAAGCAAGGAGGTCATGAGACATAGTATGGAGGGGCTGGAAAAGATCAATGCCATAGTGGTAGAGTACAAATCCAATCCTATTGACAGTGATTTTTTTGATGACAGTAACAGAAAGACTGATCTAGTTAGTGAAGACTCTATTGTGGGTGGAAATAAAACTATGGGCTCTAGTTCTAGGACCAGAAGCAGAAGTAGCAATAAGGGTACCTCTAGGTTCATTATGGAGGAATTGGAGGAGATTAACAAGGTTACCATCTAGAAGAACAAGGAGTCGGTGCACTCACTTAATTGAGTGTTTGTCTATGCTTTTTCTTTTTTCTTTTGTCTTTAGTCTGGGGTGTTCCCCTGTTTTGTTGTTGGTTTCTATTTGGTTGGCTAATGGCCAGTTTCTGTAAAACTCTTGGTTTCAGGTCCATGTAAAACCCGTTTATCTTTATCAAAAATAAAAGAGATAAGAAATGTATTCCTCACTCATACCATAGATAAGGAAAAGGGGAGGTCCCTTGAAACATTTCTTTTAAATTTTATTGCAAGTGGCATTTAGTTTTCTAAAAAAGCCAATGAAGGAAATTATACTTAGGTCATGAAAACTCATTCCAAATTCCCCTCTATGAAGGAAAAAAAAACCTCCCATATTCTTTTCTCATCAAGATACTACTATCCAAGAGAAATTTTGCACACACCTAGAGTTTAGACCATGGCACTAGGCTAGGATATCAGAGTCCTTAAAAGAGCTACAAGATTACTCAACCAAAATATCCCCATCATCTTTATACACTCCATGAAGCTAGATATGATGGAGAAGTAACCTAATGGAAAATGAAATTTAAAGTTAGCCACCTTATATCATACAAAATCTAAATATCATCACAAAGAGGATAAAGTTGGTAGAAAGATAGTTATCCCAAGAATATTCCAAAGAATAAAATAATATTACCTTTATTTATTATCTAGAGACCCCCTTTTAATTAGAATGACCAAAATAACAATGTGATTTTGCGTAATATTTCTTTTACAAATGAATTTTATAAGAGAAGTACTCTTAGTCAAGTGTTACAATTTCTAAAATGAACTATTAAAAACCTTTAAAAAATTGATAGTGGTAAATTTTAAATATTTGTTGTCATGTTTGTATATGGTGAAAATGGATACAATAATAACAAGATTGAAAGGCTAAATGAATCCAACCACAAAAACCCTAGCCTAACAACAACAAAGATCCACCATAACATATGAAGATTACCTAAGACAATGCAAATAAAACAAAATCACAAAGATTATACCATCACATGTCCAATAGGGTTTTGATCTCCATTCTTCCTATCTCCATTGATCTTGCTTGATATATTTGCTCTTAGATTTTTATGTGCACAAGAGCTCAACAAAGAATGGAATGTGGTTGCAAGTAGGATCATAATGTAGTCAATTGATCAAGTTGTTAGTATGAGTGATTAGGGTTTGATAATGAAGGAAGCATCTCCTTAAATAGAAGACACAATATGAAATGGAGGGATAAGATTGAGAGGTGTAAAAGGAGGTTGGCTAGGATTAGAGGGTAGGTAGAGGAAATAATAAAATAATGAAAGAGGTAGGTAGTGTAGGAATTAAGAGATGAATGACATGTGTCATGTGTAGAAAAAGATAATGAATTAATTAAATAAATAAAGATTTATTTAATTAATAGAAGAAGTAGGATAATTAAATAAATGAAAATATTTATTTAATTTAGGAAAAGGATAATTTAAATAAATAAATGTATTTATTTAAATGAGAAATAAGGCTAGAAGAGGATAAATGAATTAATTAAATAAATAAGGATTTATTTAATTAATAGAAGAATTAGGCTTAGATAATTAAATAAATAAAATATTTATTTAATTAGACTGGACAATTTTGGGTGTCTACATTTTGCCCCTCTTTGAGACAATGCGGCTTGTCGCGTTGTTTCAAAGAAGATAAGATGAACTGATACAGAGTTGCCCCAGTATGGGAATGATATGCCCCCTCGAGAGATTGGATGAAAATGTCTGAAAAGATTGCAGACAATCTCTCGATAAGAAAGAAAGGCTAGAATGGACTGACCGGATAAAGCGATAGAGTCACGAGATAATGAAGACTGACTTGGGAAATGAAGGCCAAGGCTAGGGTAGGCTATAAGATAGACCACGGGAAAAAGACATCCTCATTGTCATCTACACCTTCACGAGATCAAAGTGCAGAGTGAGAAAAGAGCAGCAGCAGTCAGCAGCGATGGCTTTCGTACATAGATTCGACCATGTTCGCCAATTTTAGAGACCAGCAGAGGCAGGAGAGCCGGTAAGTACCACCAAACCTCCTTGTAATTTGACACATTTGCTTTTGTCATTAATGCATGCCGAATAGAGAAATAAATGCGCTTAGAAGTAGGGTGCAAAAAATGCAAAAACTGGGAAACTGCGTCTGCGTCGGTGTCAGGCGCGTCTGTGTCTGACAGGCACGTCTGTGTCAGTGCCAGGCACGTCTGTGTCTTTGACCGCGTTTGTGTCAAATTCGGGCACGTCTACGTCCGTCAGGGGTGTTTATGTTGCAAAGTCCCGTTTGTGAACAATATAGGCACGTTTATGTCAAACAGGCACGTTTGTGTTGTTTAGGTGCGCTTGTGCAGTCTATAGGTGCATTTGTGAGTTAGAAATGCGTTTATGTTTGAAAAATGCAAGGTTTTTGTCTTCTAGGTCAAATCGGCAGTTCTGTGATGAACATACGCTGTCGATTGGATAAGCTGCTGAGAGGATACACTCAAGCAGGTCCTCTAGGAAGACTAGGATAGATCAAGGCACTTTGTGATGAACAGGGAGCACCAAGATAGAGTACTTTGTGATGAACAGGGAGTACCCAAAGTATGAGCAGCACTTTGTGATGAACAGGGAGTGCAAAATGTGAGTAACACTTTGTGATGAACAAGGAGTGTCACACATGTAGTACTTTGTGATGAACAGGGAGTACTACTAGGATAGAAGCAACACTTTGTGATGAACAGTGAGTGTCACTAAGATAGATAACCATTTGCATTTAGATAAAAGGTAGCATTTTGTGATGAACAGTGAATGCCACGAAGACTGACATGATTTGATTTGCTTGACTGCAGGAGTATTTGCATATGTTAGAGTCACGGGAGAGATTCCCATCGACACAGAGGTTGCGACCAGAGTTGTTATTTCAGGATAGAGCTGCCATTGAGGAGATGGGTTTGAGACACGTGCTATATGTGCATGAGTTTCGGGCAAACATGGGTTTGCTGACTGCACTGGCTGAGAGATGGCATTCAGAGACTTGTAGTTTGTATTGGCCGATGGGTGAGATGATAGTCACCTTGGAGGATGTATACAAGATTCTGCGGATACCGATCGATGGGGAGTTAGTACCCTATGATCGAGACGGAGACAAGGATGCACTAAGATGAGTGTTCTAGGATCCAGGACTGGAGATGAGGGTGGGACATGTGGCATGGGATACCATGACATGGACAGGATTAGCACTACCAACAGTGTTGGTAGGAGTTATTAGTGGGTTCCTTTGTATCAGTTTTGTACCATTTTGTATGATGATGTAGACACCTGCGAGTGATTGTAGCCATATGATTTTGACATCATTGTATCATGACACTTTATATATATATATGAGATGATTCATTTTTGCGGCAGCTATATGCATGTGTACCTATGTGATGTATGTTTCTATGTGATGGATGTAAATATGTATATGATGCAATGCAATATATATATATATTATATGTTTTATATGTGTATGCATGATGCAAATGTGAATGTAAGTAATGCAGATGAATATGATAATGCAAATGTAAATTGTGCTAACAGGTGTTGTGTGTAGGATGTGATGCAGTTGTGATATCTATATGTATGTATGAAATGCTTATATGTGGTAATGCAGGTGCAAACTACATGAAATGAAAATGTTTTTGGTGTGTCATTATACTCAATCATGTGATAGCAGGCTACGTGGACTCGAGAAGGATGATAAAAGTCAATCAAGAAAGGGGGATGAAAGACAGAAGATATGAAAGTGAAAGAGCTTCTTGTGCGTTATCATCATTGAGCTTTATTATGGCAAGTAGGTTATGACAATCGAGGCATATGTTTGACCCAGAAAGTCATTGTACCCGTTTGCATGGAGATAAGAGAGTCACAAACAAGGAATGCCCCAGTTCATACTAGACTCACAGTGTCCTCATATCCTTGGACAAGTCATAGCATTACTAAGAGACAATCCACAGACAGCAAATGCAAATAGGTGACGATACCCCATCCTCGCCTTTCTAGTCAAAGACATCCTGGAGATAGAATTTCTAGTCAAAGACATCCTAGAAAAGCTAAAAGACATGTCACCAAAAGATAAAATCAAAAGAAAACCAAGACTCGACACCAACATCCACTGTAGTCCTCAAGTTTAGTGTCTCTTTTCACTTGTATAAGTCTTATTTGATTGTGGTCACACTGTTCACTTTCACAAAAAGGATAGATAACATTGAACCATATGTTGTCTGAGTTTGTTGAAACATTTGATTTGTTGAAGCCCATTGTTGCTGCTGTCTCATCTGAAACTGACTGAATCCATGAAACTGATACTTTATTGCAAAGAAGATGAAACTTTATTGTGGATCTGTGATGCAAATGTTGCTTTATTGCGGATTGTGCGCGGATAGACTGAAGGAAGCTGGAAGAAACTGTACGCCTCGAAACATGTGGTGTTCTTAGTTCCACACCCATCACTAGACGTAGGATTTGCCTTAGCCACAGATAGGATCTGATTTATTATGGATGGAAAGGGAGGTGAAAAGGGAGGTTTATTATGAATGGCTAACCAATCTTGGGTAGATCAATAACAAGCCATGATGGGAATGGGTAAGTTTATTATGAACGAATAGGTTGTGAGTGTGTGCAAAGTGAAAGGATGAAAGTGAATCCTGAAGGAGGGAGGAGCAATGTCTCTACGCATGGCGCTGGTGACCTAGTTTTCACCATGGTACTTGCCCAGGGCACCGCCGAAGTGGTTTTCACCGTTGGACGAAATTATTTCTCTTTACTTTTTTTGATTTTTCAATTTTTTTGTGTCACAAGGCACCTGTTTGCCAGGTTTTCACCAAGTAACGATTTTTTTGTTTTATAATTTTTTTTGTATTTTTGAATTTTTTTGATTTTTTTGTATTTTTGAATTTTTTTTATTTTTTTGTATTTTTGAATTAGGATATTCCGAAGAGCTATGTGTAGAACCTGCGAAGGTGCATGCTGTTGATAGGATCCTCCAAAGGTTCACCTTCTGTAGTTGAGAGCTGATATGTCCCAAATCCATATACTGTTGTAATGATGTAAGGACCAAGCCAATTTGGTTCGAACTTGCCCTTCTTCTCTCTATCTTGCTGATTCTTGGGGTTTTCTCTGAGAACCAAGTCACCTACCTCAAATGTGCGAGGCTTGACTTTGTGATTGTAGCTGCGACTCATTCATTGTTGGTAAGCCTTGAGATGATTAAAAGCAGTTTGTCTCCATTCATCCAGCAGTTTTAGTTCTTGTAAGCAAGAGACCCTGTAATCTTCATCGTTGATGATGTTTTGCAAAGAGACCCGTAAAGAAGGTAACTCGACCTCAATAGGCAAGATGGCTTCAGCGCCATAGACAAGTGAGTAGGGTGTAGCTCCTATAGGTGTACGAACACTTGTGCGGTAGGCCCAAAGTGTAGGATTGAGTTGGATATGCCAGTTACGGCCAGCGTCGTCGACTGTCTTTTTGAGGATTTTAAGAATTGTTTTATTAGATGCCTCAGCTTGGCCATTACCTTGGGGGTAATATGGTCTGGAGAAATGATGGGAAATATGGAAGCGGTCATAGAGTTCATGAACATCCTGATTTTTGAAGGGACGCCCGTTATCAGTAATAATGGAATCAGGAATATCATATCGGCAAATGATATAATTAAGGATGAAGGTAGCAATTTGTTTTCCAGTGACTTGTGTGAGAGGCACAGCTTCAATCCACTTTGTGAAATACTCTGTGGCTGTGATAATGAATTTATGACCATTGGAAGAAGGAGGGTGAATCTTGCCTATGAGATCAAGTCCCCACTGAAAAAAGGGCCAAGGAGACGCGAGTGGTTGTAGTTCTTGTGCTGGTGCATGTATGAGGTCTCCATGAATTTGACATTGCTTACATTTCTTGACAAACTGATATGAGTCTTTTTCTATATTGGGCCAGTAATATCCTATCCTAATAAGTTTCTTGGCCAAAGTAGGACCACTAGCATGCGGACCGCATATCCCTTCATGCACTTCACGTAACGCAATCTGATCTTCATCGCTTTCTAAACATCTAAGAAGAGTGCCATCTAGACCTCGTTGGTATAGGATATCAGCGAGAATGACATATCGAGAGGATTGGTGAATGAAAGTGCAACGTTGGTTATTCGATAGATCAGGAGGTAAGGTATTGTCGCGAAGATATGTGAATATGGAACCATATAACTGGGATTCGGGACCAACAACGCATATCATTTCAGTAGGAGTGATCTCATATGAAGGAACCAATAGGTTGTCTACCAGGAACTCATAGCAGGTTTCATTTTGAGGTAGATCAATTAGTGAAGCAATTGTAGCCATGGCATCTGCAGCATGATTCTGCTCTCTTGGTATCTGCTCAAAATCTATCTTTGTGAAGTGTTGTTTCAGATCATCCACCATTTGTTTGTAAGGCATTAATTTTTCATCTTTTGTTTGGTAATCATCAGTTGCTTGATAGATGACAAGTTGAGAATCCCCAAAAACATGAAGTTCCTAGATCTTCCACTGAACTGCAATTCGTAATCTAGTTGTTAATGCCTAATATTCCGCTATATTGTTAGTGCAAGGAAATGATAAGTGGTATGATTTTGGTATAGAATCACCTTGAGGAGTTATAAAGAGAATACTAGCACCTGCCCCATGCTGTGTGTATGAACCGTCAAAGTACAATTGCCATGGCTTTGCATGTGATATTGTTAAAATGGATTCATCTGGAAATTCTGAATTTAGAGGAACATCATCAATCATGGGGGCATCCGCTAATTGATCCACGATTGCTTGTCTTTTTATTGCTTTTCTGTCTACATACTCGATGTCGAATTCACTCAGGATCATTACCCACTTGGCCAGTCACCCAGTAAGTGTTGCTTTATCGAGAAGATATTTTAATGGATCAATTCTTGCAATCAACTTAGTCTTATGAGTAAGCATATAATGGCGTAATTTCTGTGAAGCAAAGACCACAATGAGACATGCATGCTCAATTGGTGTGTAGTTTAGCTCATATCCCACCAATGTGCGACTGATATAGTATACTACTTTTTCCTTGCCGTCAGCAATTTGTTGTGCTAGGAGTGCCCCCAGTGCTGTTGGAGTAGCTGATATGTATAGTAGCAAAGGTTGATCTGGAATCGGTGGCATCAAAATTGGCAGATTCAAAAGATAATCTTTGAGCATCTGAAAAGCTTGTTGATAGTTATCATCCCATTTGAACTTGATATTTTTATGTAGTAGGTGCTGAAAAGGATTACACTTATGTGCAAGTTGTGCTATGAATCTTCGTATAGACTGGAGTCTCCCTTGTAAGGATCGAAGTTGACTGATATTTCTGGGTGGTGGCATGTCCAAGATAGCCTTGACTTTTGCAGGATCAGCTTCGATTCCTCTTTTGGACACAATGAATCCTAGGAGCTTCCCGGAGGTTACTCCAAAGACACATTTCTTGGGGTTTAATCTTACTTTGTATTTTTCCAACCGATCAAAGACGACTGAAAGTATGTCCAAATGTGTATCTTTGTCTATTGATTTACCCAAGAGATCATCAACATAATCTTCCACAGTTATGTGCATGAGATCATGAAAGATAGTGGTCATTGCTCTTTGATATGTAGCACCTGCATTTTTCAGCCCAAAGGGCATGGCATTCCAACAGAAAGTTCCCCACGGACAAGTGAATGATGTTTTGTGTTGATCCTCGGGTGCAATCCTGATTTGATTATATAACCAGAAAATCCATCCATTAAAGATAACATTTCGTGACATGCTGTGAGATCAACGATCAAGTCAATATTTGGTAATGGAAAGTCATCTTTCGGACAAGCTTTGTTGATGTCTCTGAAATCTATACATATTCTGATGCTGCGATCCAGTTTACTGACAGGTACTAAATTGGAGATCCATTCGGGATAATCAATTGGGCGTATGAATCCGACATCCAATAACTTCTCCAGCTCTGCTTTGACTAGTAATGCCACTTGTGGATGCATTTTTCTTAATTTCTGTTTCACTGGCTTTGCCCTCGGTTTGACTGTCAAATGATGCATTACCAAATCCAGATCTAGTCCAGGCATATCAACGTATGACCATGCAAAGTTGATTTGTTGTTCTTTGAAGAAGCTTATGAATTTTGACCTTTCGGACTCTGTCAATGATTGAGCCAGGAATATATTATGTGGAACCTCTTCTGTACCAATGTTTGTCTTGATAGTCTCCTCTACCAACATGGATGACTTTTCCTCATATGATGCTGGGAGAATGTCGAGCCTTCCATCTTTGGGTGCCTCAGAGAGGTTTTCGCCCTTAGATACGTCCTTTCTTTTTACTTTTTTGGAATCAGATAGTGCCATAGTGTGGTTTTCGCCATAAGACCCTTGATTTGTTCTTATTTTCACATTTTTGCGACTGGAAGGTCCGACACCCTCACCAAAATATGCCAGGTTGTTGAGTTCTATGGTGTATCCTGCTTTGTGGTCCCCAGGGGGAAGATCATCTCGTATGCCAAGATAGTCAATAATAGCTTCGTCATTTTGAAATGTGTCAAATTGTGCTGGTCCTTCATAATCCCAGTCAATGAGTTGGTGGTGAATGAGGGGAAGGCCTTTAATGTTTTTCAGAGTTTGCGGGGCTAAGAGTGAAGATGTGGTTATATTCGGGTATATCGAGGCAATCATCAAGGTCATCGATGGCACTCTCCTCATCAGTTTTGATTGCAAGCGAATCCAAATTATCATCACTAGTAGCGCCTTCCAGGATAGGTGTCCTCATCCTATGTGATTTTGACCTAGAACCTTGAAACGAAGACTGTGTGCAATCCTTATGGGTTGTTTCTTGACCAACTCTGAACTTTTTATAAAATTCCTCTTCTTCTATGGGTTCATCTGGCTCTCTGAATGTCTCGGTGAGCTCATAATCACTGGAGGATTTGTCTGAACCCCATTCCCATTCATTGGAATCTATGGAATAGTAATCCTCTTGTTGAACTTTGGTAACTTTGATTTGTGATGCCTCTTCTGTCCTTTTAGTGTGGATCTTGGAAGTCAGAAAACCAAGTCCTTTCGAGCGTTCCCTTTTTACAGTCAATTCAGGTTGTAAGGGCTCCATAACGCCTTCCTTGCGTAATCCAAGAGGGCTTTTTCCATCATACCCGAATTTTTCTAGAATCTTGAAGCCTTTGCCATATTTCTCACAGGGTATATTGATATGATCTTGTGTGTCCTCTTCAATGTCTTTGTAGAGCATTTTGTATAAATCTTCCTCTTCTAGTTCACCCCATCTTTGAAAGGTAGTAGGATCCCATTTGAGTATCATGATGGATATTTGCTTGTTAGGATGTGGCCTTCCATAATCTTTTGGAGAGCTCATGACTTGTCGTAAATACATGGTCTGATTTAAAGTGTATTCTCCCATGCCTTTGTCTTGAAGTTTGCCTTTAAGTTCACCTTGTTTTGATGTCGAAGGTTTCAATGACTCAGGGTCAATGTATGCTGAAGAAGGAGCAGCCTCATGATTACTGGGAATGATGGTTTCAGTATGTGATCTCAGGTTATTGCAATATATGAATGCATTAGGATCACCGTTAACTGTTACCTCGACTCCATTATGAGGAAACTTAATGCATTGATGATATGTCGATGGGACTACCCTCATCTCATGAATCCAAGGACGTCCTAGCAATATATTATAAGTGAGATCCAGATCTAGGACCTGACAAACCACATCCTTTGTGACTGGCCCAATTCTTAGAGGTAAGGTGACTGTGCCCTTGGATGAGTGCTCTTCATCATCATATGCCTTGATGGTGATTTGATTTGTAGAATTTACAGCTTTATCAGAATATCCCAATGGTTTAATGGTGCTCAATGTACAAATGTTTAGACTAGCTCCTCCATCTATCAGGACTCGCTTTATTTGATGTTTGTGTATGAAGGCTTCAACATGTAAAGGTGCATTATGTGGCTGACTTATGGAGGCGTCATCGGCTTCTATGAATGTAAGGGAATGTGGAATGGAAAGGTATCCCACCATGGCTTGAAATTGGTCCACGTTTAGATCAGTAGGAACGGTAGTGTCTCTCAAGATTTTGTCAAGAATAGCTTTATGAGCAGGGAATATGCGTAAAAGCTCAAGGATGGAGATGAGCGCGGGTGTCTTCCCTAACTGTTCTACAAGGTCATACTCAGTTTTGGTTGATGAAGAGGTGGTATTTTTAGGAGAGGCACCTGGCAACGTAATTTTACCTCGACGAGTTGTAACATGACATTCCGAGGTAGGTTCGGAAGAAGATCCAACACCTCTTAGGACAATCTTGGGTCTCTGAGGAGGATTCTTAGGGTTTTTGTTCTTGATGGTAATAGTAGAGATATGATTGTCCATTGAGATGTGATTGATAGTTGAATCATAGTTATAAGGTGCTCTAGTATAGTTGGCCTGATCATCTGTGACTTTAGCTTTTCCCTTGTCGTGCTTTGGGAATGGTTCATTAAACATCTCATGTTCTTGATTAGATGAGGGTCCCTCAATCTCAATATCACCTCTATCAATGAGATCTTGCACAATGTTCTTCAGTCGATTGCAATTTCCTGTCTTATGACCCTTGCTTTTATGAAATTCACAATACTCATCATCATTCCAACAATTTGGTTTAACCTTTGGTTCATATGGAGGAAAATCTGGAACTGTGATTACCTTGTTTGCCACAAGCTTTTTGAAGACTGACTCAAGTGGTTCTCCCAATGGAGTGTACTTCCTTCGTGGTCTAGAAGTTGTTTGAGTATTCACTTGATTGTTTGTAGAACTTGATCCCGAAAAGATGAACTTGGGTCTCACTGTATTGGCATCAACAACACCATCATTGACTGTGTTTTTGTTTTTATTCCAAAATCTTGGCTTGTCTTTTCCTTTAAAGTCATCTTTGTTTTCCTTGAATATCTTAATGACTCCTTGTTTAATTAGAACCTTTTCTGTTGCTAAGCCCTTTTCAATAACATCCTTGAAGGTGGACAAACAAGCTTTCCTTAGATCATAACCAATGTCCTTGTTAACGTTTTGAGTGAACATTTCTACCATTTGTTTCTGTGGAATTTCACAAGAGCATCTGCTAGCTAGATTTCTCCATCTTTGCAAAAATGAGGCAAAAGATTCTCCTTCTTTTTGCTTAGTATTGCACAAAGTAGTGATTGAGATATCTGTCTCTATATTGTCGGAGAAATGCTAAATAAATGCCTCTGCTAAGTCACCCCATGACTTAATACCAGGTGGTAGTTGAGAGAACCATTCCATAGCTTGATCGCCTAAACTTTGTGGGAACAATCTCATCAAATATGTTTCTTCTGCCGCTACCTCAATGCAAGCTGTGAAAAATTGTCTTATGTGTGCCTTGGGGTATCCTTTTCCTCTATACTTGTCAAATTTAGGCGTCACAAAATGTGCAGGAAATGGAGGCATTGGAATGCTCTTGTCAAATGGATAAGGACATATGTCTCTCATAGTGTATGTTGGTTTTGGTGTATTCATGTCCTCCATTTTCTTTTGTAAATCTCTGATTTGTTGCTCCAAATTGCTCTTAGGTGGAGATTGACTTCTTGTAGCATACCCCATGTTTGAGACACCAATTTGAGGAGGAGCTTGTTGCATGTATGGATGATATTGATCATACACATGTTCATATGGAGGAGGTCTATATTGATGCAGCATATATGGAGCACTTGGTATAGCTTTATGTTGAGGAACCCCATATCTATTTTGTGCATGTATAGCATATTCTACAGGCATGTCATGTTCTATTGTGTTGACCCCAAATTTGACATGAGGTTTCCTTGTGTCCAAATTTTGAGCATGCCTTTGAATGTCCAATTGTTTTGGTTGATCCATAGCTTGAGTATGTGATTGAGCATATCTGTCTGCATAAGACTTCCATAATGGTCTACGAAAGTGAGTATCATATGCTTGACCATATGTATGTGGGACCTCTGGTTTTTGAAGCAAAGCTGATGGTGATTCAGGTACCATATGTGGTGCTCTATTTCCTCCACTATTAGGTCTCCTTTGATCCATATTGGAGTGAGTTTGTTGCAAAGGTCGGTTTTCCATAAGTTGAGACATGTCAAAGTCATGAGGTATTTTAGCTCCACTTTGTGCCATCATGTGTAAAAAGTATTGTCTATCCCTCCTCATTATCTCTTCAACCAATCTATTGAAATGGGGATTCATAATGGATTCTTCTACATCTGCTGAATGTATTGAAAAGTTGTCCACATTGTCATTGTGTGTAGCATTGTTGTTTGTAGTGTCTGCGTTTTCCACATTTGGAATGTTTCTATAAACATCCATGTCCGGCAATGTAGTGTGCTCAGGATTGAAAAATAAATCATTATCATACTCATAAGAACTCATGTTTGCGGACTCTTGAGCTTCTTTAGCTTTTCTCCTAGATTTTTGAAGACGGGTTTCAACCATGAAATAGGTATTTGACCAAGATGTGAGACTAGATGAAAAATGGAAAGAGTATGGAAGACCAAGAGTTGTATGGAGTGTAAATGAATCTGAGGTGTACTTGCAATGTCCAAAGTGTAAGACCAAGTATGTATGTAGTAGAGTAGGTGTGACTTCCAAAGAGAGGATAGTTTCTCTTGATGAGGTAAGTTGACCTTGACTCTAAGTAAGACCAAATGAGACCCAAAGGTAAGAAACCTTGATGAGGGACCACTTAGCAAAGTGTAGTTGTATGTAGTGTGTTGACAAAGTATGATGAGGACAAGCAAGTGACCTTTTGACTCAAGTTTAGACAAGTATGAATGTAAATGAGATGTGAAGCAATGATGGACTGTATGAGACCCAAAGACAGGTTGAATGCTAGATGAAACCTGAAGAAACAACCTAGGAAGCTCAAGTATTCCGAAACTAATTCCTTTTGTTTGCTGGACTGTAAAATTTTCAATTTTGGACACAGACGCTTCTGTATACTTCACAGACGCGATTCCCAGACACAGACGTGTCTCTGTTTGACACAGATGTTTCCAGACACACAAAAGCTATTATGCCCTTCACAAACATGTTTATATGACTCAGACATGGTTAAAACAAACACAGACGCGTTTTTGTAAACTTTGTGCAATTTATCCAATCTGTGAAGTTGTTTTGTTGTGACCAAATCTGACTGTTTGACTATTTTTCATGACAAGAGGACACAATGTTGATGAGGACTCAATGTTTGCAAGTGTTTAAACTCCAAAAGTGTGTTGTTTGATGTAAAATGTTTTGCATACAGTTGAAGACACAAAAGACACAATGTTTTGTTGTTTGGTCTTGAATGTTTGAATGTTTAACATAAGACAAGCACAATTCTTATGGCTGGCCAAGACAATACTTATTGATCCCACATAGGGTTTTACCCCCGAGGCTACGCTATTCAGAGTGGATACTTAGATGCTTGACCTCACTGGCTCCACCCTCGGCACTCACTTCTCGGGTCAGCCAAGCATCAGTCCCCATGAAAACTCCCCATGGCGAACTTTGTATCTCTACTAAGAACCGTATGTGTGTGGGCCGCTACTAGTGGTCTGACCTCCTGCCCCAACAACTAGAAGGATTTGGGCTTCTAAAACAAAAAGGTGCTAGTAAGGGCATCCGCTCGTGTGGCCATACATGTGGCACTTTCAACTTTGTAAATACAGAAGGCTCCCAGCCGGTAGGGGTTACGCCCTACAAATGATCAAATAAATTTGATCAAACGGGTTTATGGGGAGACATAGTGTCAGTATGAACTAATCAACACACGTTATTCATAGTTTTCACCATGAATACATTTGATTATAGTGGTTCAGATGAGGTGGGTTTTCCTCACTACCACTTGGGTTGTTCTCTTCTCACTAGTAGTCCTAATGACCACACGGGAAGACAGGCCCTCTAAAGATTAAACAAAAAGAGCCTATTGCTCAAGACACAAAAGACAATGATTCAATTTTAGTGCACCCATGGAAGTGTTTGCTAATCTATGAAAACAAGGCACACAACAAAATTTCAAAACCCTAGCCAAGGACCTGCAACAAAATTTGTTAGTAGTTTGGGTTGTTTCAAATGATCACCCCTTCCTGCAAGCACACAAGTTAGGTAAATTTAAAAAACCCAAAAGACTTTGTGAAAGAGGGGCCTTCAACAAAAACATTTTGCTTCCAAGACAAGCTGCACAAACTTAGTTAGCTAGATCTAAAAGGGTTAGTCCAAAAATAAACCAGATCTGAAACCCTAAGTGCGAAATCTAAAAATTGAATCAATGAAAATTTGGAAATTTTGAAACAGTAAATACACAGACGCTGTTACCCATGACACAGACGCGTCTGTATGACATAGATGCGTTTCTGTGATTCACAGACGCACTTTAAAATCACAGACGCCCTTCTCCAACGCAGACGCAGGTATACACAACACAGACGCTCCTGTCTGAAACCTGCAAAATAAAATTTGTCAGAAACACAGACGCGATTCTAGATTCCGTAGATGTGCCTGAAAATCAAAGACGTGATCTGAAAGTTCGCAGACGTGAAAAAACCTAAAATGTCATCGAAAAATGTCCGATCTGCAACTTCAAAAATGCAAAATCTTCAACAAAAAGGTTAAATGCAAAGGGACAAGAGTTCCACCGGGCGTGCCAAAATGTTTATGGTGAAAATGGATACAATAATAACAAGATTGAAAGGCTAAATGAATCCAACCACAAAAACCCTAGCCTAACAACAACAAAGATCCACCATAACATATGAAGATTACCTAAGACAATGCAAATAAAACAAAATCACAAAGATTATACCATCACATGTCCAATAGGGTTTTGATCTCCATTCTTCCTATCTCCATTGATCTTGCTTGATATATTTGCTCTCAGATTTTTATGTACACAAGAGCTCAACAAAGAACGGAATGTGGTTGCAAGTAGGATCATAATGTAGTCAATTGATCAAGTTGTTAGTATGAGTGATTAGGGTTTGATAATGAAGGAAGCATCTCCTTAAATAGAAGACGCAATATGAAATGGAGGGATAAGATTGAGAGGTGTAAAAGGAGGTCGGCTAGGATTAGAGGGTAGGTAGAGGAAATAATAAAATAATGAAAGAGGTAGGTAGTGTAGGAATTAAGAGATGAATGACATGTGTCATGTGTAGAAAAAGATAATGAATTAATTAAATAAATAAAGATTTATTTAATTAATAGAAGAAGTAGGATAATTAAATAAATGAAAATATTTATTTAATATAGGAAAAGGATAATTTAAATAAATAAATGTATTTATTTAAATGAGAAATAAGGCTAGAAGAGGATAAATGAATTAATTAAATAAATAAGGATTTATTTAATTAGACTGGACAATTTTGGGTGTCTACAATGTTTATTTATTTTTGTACACTCAAATGAGTAGTTATAAATTGTATAATACCTCATTTAAAAGTTTACAACATACCCTTTCATTTAATCTATTTTTTTTATCTAGTGGATATAACAATATGCAATATGGTCTTGTTTAGCTCAAAATTATAGAGGTTAAAAATAAAACTATAGATATGAATGATTTTATCTAAAATTATCATATTTCAGAATGACCAGTTTTCCTTAGTTTTTCATTTTTTATATATATTAATTTTATTTCATTCTAAAAATGCGGAATAATAAAATTTATTACTAAACCAAAGGTACAAAGCTATAGGAAATTATTATTAGGATGACTCTCACAAATAATAATGCATTTTTCAAGACACACAATTTTCATCGTAATATCTTATACTATAAAAATGTGAATTATTCTAATTAAAATACTATTTATTACTTTAATAGAGAAGCAATAAAATACTATATTAGGGTGACTTAGAACAATAGGATCCCTTGTGCTAAAGCCATGGCTTAAAAATATAGGACATTATATTAATACGACTTCGATCAATAGAAGCCTTTGTACTATATCTGCATCTTAGACTCTAAGACTTTACATAAGGATTGAATTATTCATCTTAAAAATAATTAAATTAATGATTTGATTTTTTTTTCAATTTTTTAAATTGAAATTTGATCATAGTGATATTTATCTCATGTTTGGTACAAACTATACAAAACCTAAGAAACTAATATAATCAAATTTTATATATTGGTATTCACATGGATTAATTTACTATATATGATCATAAATAGTAAATATAAACTATAAAATATCTTAATATATCATTTATGAAAAAAATAATCCAAGCAATATAATAATTTATATTGGTCATTATAGTTTAGGATATGATCTAATTTAGTTGAAAAAAGTGCAAGTTAGAAAATATATATTTTTAACTTCCATATATTTTATCCAACTATCGTGTAATTACTATGAGGACATCACATCAATGTGTATTGTTATTAGAGATTAGGATAGAAAGGTGTGGAAGGAAGTTAAGTAGTGGAACAACTTCCTACACTAACCTTGAGAAGAGGGTAATGCAAAAACTTTTATAGATCATTTTAGCAGTTACAGGAACTTAATAGAAATAGACACAATAACATGCATACCATAATACATTGATTTACGTTTATAGAGCAAGCTCTTTAGAGGAGTACCACTAATTAGAGATTCAAAGGTAACTCAATGGCCATAAGACTCTTCCACACAACCTCTATCTAAGGCACCTCATATATAGAAGATACAATACAAAAATCTACCAAATGGTATTACAAAACCATGGGCTAAAACCACCCAATAAGGTATAGCCAACCTTATCTCCAATCTAGCTACCTTATGACATGTTAAAACACAAATCAACATGTGTCTCTCCCTTTTATAGCTCATTT
This sequence comes from Cryptomeria japonica, assembly GCF_030272615.1. Classification (NCBI taxonomy): domain Eukaryota; kingdom Viridiplantae; phylum Streptophyta; class Pinopsida; order Cupressales; family Cupressaceae; genus Cryptomeria; species Cryptomeria japonica. Next base: position 333,332,734 of record NC_081411.1, on the reverse strand, counting down.
ATGTGTTCAATGTATTTTATATTTCTTATTTTAGGAGTACAAACTTTTGGAGGCCATAGCTTGAGAGCCGTGTGTCCTATTGACTAACTGTTTGAAGCATCAGAAAGCTTGTGAAGTGCTATATTGCCTCGTAAATCACTACGTTGTTTACATCCACTTTTTGGGGTATTTAGGGGCCTCAAAAGTCCTCAAAATTAAATTTAAACCTTTCATTACACCCCTTCAATACGAAAAATTTAATATCTTCAAAACTAGTTGTGATCTTGCGACGTGACTTTACCAAAATGCTTATCTAGCCAACAAGAAGATTTAGGGAGAATTTTGCACCATTTCATGCCCAAATGAAAAATTACTATAAATAGTAACCTTATGTAAATGCAAGGTTGAGACACCATTTTCCCAACATTCTCCCACTTGTCGTATATCTTGCAAGAGAAAATGGAGTATAAACACAATAAATCAATTTATAGGGGCCATGAGGCCCATAGACTCCAAACACCATATGAACTTCTTTGTGTTTGAACAACCTCAGTTAAAGCATTTGTAACATTCATCAAAGTCTCTACCTTAACCAACTTCACCCTACTATCTTCAACCATATCTCTGACAAAATGATACTTAACATCAATGTGCTTTGTCTAGGCATGAAATGTGGGGTTGTTAACTAGACAGATCACACTCTGACCATCACAATAAACTATGATTGTACCTTGTTTTATTCCAATATCTGAACATAGTCTCTTAAGCTAAATGGATTCTTTACAAGCATGAGTAGCTTCCATATACTTTGTTTTGGTAGTGGACAAAGCAACCACAACCTATCGCTTACTCATCTAATTAATTACACAACCAAATAAAGTAGACACATAAGCACTAGTGGATCTTCTGCTATCAATATCACCTACCCATTTTGAATCCACATAACTATGAATATCAAGGGAATTCATGTCTCCAGCCAAATTACCATGACAACGTAAAGAATAATTTGAGGTACCCTTCAAATATCTGAAGACTCTTTTGATTTCATCCCAATGAACTCTACTAGGATTAGACATATATCTAGAAAGAACTCTCACTGTTTGGGCAATGTTAGGTCTGGTGCAGACCATAACATACATCAAAATTCCAAATGTCCTCTAGTAAGGCACTCTTCTCATATCTTCCATCTTTGATGGGGATGTGGGACAATATGAAATAGATAATTTCATTCCAACTGTGAAGGGAACACATAGTGGTCTACAATCCTTCATGTTCAACCTCTATAATGCTAAATTCGCATACTCTAACCTATCTATAGCTTTTTGTTCACTCTATCTCTTCTAATTTTCAATCCAAGAATGTGCTTAGTTGCACCAAGATCTTTCATTTTAAATTTAGCAACAAGCTGAGATTTTAACTCTGAAATGATACCTTTCCCTTTACTAGTGAATAAAATATCATCAACATATAATACAATGTATAGGAAATGATCACCATCAAATTTATAATAAACACAATGATCTGATTTAGAATGCTCAAATCCCAAACTTAACACATATGTATCAAATTTCTAGTACCACATCATAGGACTTTGTTTGAAGCCATACAAAGATTTATTTAATATACATACCAAATTACTTTTACCTTTCACCATATAGTTCTTTGGTTGTGTCATATAAATATCCTCCCCCAAATCACCATGAACGAAAGAAGTTTTCACTTTTATTTTCTCAACCTCTAAATCATAAGCAACAACAATAGAAATTAAAAATCTAATGGATGCCATTTTTGTAACAAGAGAAAATATCTCACCATAATCAACACCCTCAGCCTAAAAGTAGCCTTTTGCAACCATTATTTCTTTATACTTCTCAATGCTTTCATCTCAACCAATCTTTTTCTTGAATTCCCATTTGCAACCAATAGGCTTTCATCCTTTAGGAAATGGTACAAGATCCCATGTATTATTCTTTTTCAAAGCTATCATTTCTTCTTCCATAGCAATCTTCCAAGATTTTGCATCATTCATACTTAATGCCTCTTCTATAGATCTAGCTTCATCCATATTAGTATTCAAAGTAAAAATACATCTCTAATCATTAGGTGAATACCTTTCAGGTGGTTGTCTATATCTTGTAGACCTTCGAACAAGTTGAGTTGGAGGTTCTTCCTCCTCTTCTGAAGATTTAGAGCTAGATGAGCTCTCCTCAACTTCTTGCCTATCAAGTGGTCTTGATTCAACTCTTTTAGGTGTAGAAGAAAATTGAATCGCATCTTTTTGTTTAGTCTGTTCTGGCTACAATGTAACAGAAGGAGACTCAATTTTTATGAAAATAACACTTCTACTATGAATTACCTTTTGTACAATAGGGTTCTGGAAAGCTTGTATCCTTTCACACCATAACTGTAATCGATGAAGGTACATTTTACAACCTTGTTCTCCAACTTTGTTCACTTCTCCTTTGGCACATGTGCATATGCCTCACAACCAAACACTCTAAGATGTCACAATTAAGGCTTACGACCCGACCATGCTTCCATAGGAATTTTAACAACAAGAGCCAATGTAGGAGACCTATTAATCAGGTAGCAAGCAGTGGCAATAGCTTCAGCCCAAAACTTTTGTTCTAGACCAACACCACTTAACATACTCCTAGCCTTCTCCATTAGTGTACTGTTCATTCTTTCTGCAACCTCATTCTGCTGTGGAGAATACGGATTTGTCTTCTGTTCGTTAATACCATAGTCTTACAGAATCTATCAAAATCATTACAGAAAAATTCACCACCGTTATTAGTCCTTAAATATTTAATTTTCTTTCCAATTTGCAACTCAACCATTGCTTTAAATTCTTTAAAATGACTAAAAACTTCAGATTTACTCTTTAGAAAGTATACTCATGTCCTTCTATTGAAATAATCAATAAATGAAACATAATATGTGGTTTTTCCAATCGAAGGATCATCTATAGGACCAAACACATCAGAATGAATAAGATCCAAAACACCACAAGATTTATGAGAATGCGAGTAAAATTGAACGTAGTTCTGTTTTCCATAAATGCAATGCTCACAAAAATCAAAGTCAACATTATAATCTTTCAAACCTTTAACAAGGTTTTTATTTTTCAAGGTCCTTAGACCCTTTTCTCTAATGTGGCCAAGTCTCTGGTGCCATAAGATTGTCTTCTATGCACATAATTTGGCTTTAGAAGAAAGAGCGCCCTTAGGCACCCAAAAGCCATGTCCATCCACTAAAGGTGAAACCATCAAGTCTTCCAACGAAGCATCTGCAGGTTTTCTTTTTACAGAGGTGCTATTACACTCAATAGTGTATGGCTCTATCTTATACAAAGTGTCGAACCTAACACCCCTAGCAATCACCATAGAACCCTTAATCATCTTACATCCAGCATCTAAAAAGATTATCTGCACACCTGCATCTATCCGTTTGCACACTAGAAAATAAATTTCATTTTAATCTAGGGATATGCAACACACTACTAATCATTTTTATTCTACCATCAGAAAACCTGATTCTAACTTTAACTTGACCAACAATTTCTAAATGTGAATCATCACCCAAGTACACCTTACCTCCATTAAATTCTTCATATTTAGAAAACCAATCTTTATTGGAAGTCATATGAAAAGATGCACCTGAGTCAATTAACCATGCATCATTACCTGCATGAGTAGCCAAAGCTACAATGAATTCATCATCATCTTCCTTCTCAAACTCAGAATAAGAATCAAACTTCTTCTTTTTCTTTTACTTTTCTCCTTTGCAGTCCTTACAGATGTGACTTGGTTTACCGCAATTCTAGCATATGACTTTGGACTTTCCAGGAGATTTTGATCTCCCTTTGCATTTGTTATTATTGTGGTTCTCATTCTTCTTTCCTTTTTCCTTAGGTCTTCCTTGAACAGTTAGGGCTTCCTTCGAAATAATCGATACCTTCCTTTGCATCTCTTTACCAAGTAGGGTACCCACCACATCTTTAGACTTCAAAACAACACAAGTACTACCCATAGCCATAACAAGAGAATTCCACAAATCTTGCAAAGAACAAAGCAAGATCTGGCATTTCTCCTCTTCGTCCATCTTAACAACAATAGATACTAATTGAGCCACCAACATATTAAATGTTTCCAGATGGTCTGGAATTGATCCACCTTCTTCCATCTTCAAAGAATATGATTTCTTCATCAAGAAAATCTAATTCAATAAGGATTTTGCCTGATACATTTAACCAAGCTTAGTCCATAACTTCTTTGAGGTGTTCTCTTTGTAGATATTGATTAGAATAGAGTCTACTAGGAGCAATCTGATTAGACCCTTGGATTTTTTATCCATGACATCATACTAAGCAACCGGAGTTGGATCTACAAGTCTTGAGACATTTGCATTAACAACATCTCATAGATTTCAATCTATTAGCAGATCTTCCATCTTCATCTTCCACATCTAAAAATTACTTACATTAAATTTTTTCACCTCTATTCTCCCTGATGAAATTGCCATCTAAAAATTCCTGCAACAAGATCAAAAAGTGTCTTTTGCACAAGCTCCCACTCAAATCTAGATTAGTTAAAAAAAACCAAACAATCCACAAATGAAACGAAAGGTGACCAGGCTCTGATACCACTTGTAAGGAAGTTAAGTAGTGAAACAACTTCCTACACTAATCATGAGAGGAGGGTAATGTAAAAAATTTACAGATCATTACAACAATTACAAAAACTTAACAGAAATAGACACAATAACATGCATACAATAACACATTGATTTACGTGGGAAAAACCTTTTTGGGAGAAAACCCCCATGCTCCAAAAGCAACTCAATATATTATTCAACAATCAATAATAGATTATAATATACTTGCAAAGAAATCTCTTCATAGGAGTACCACTAATCAAACACTCAGAAGTAACTCAATAGCCATAGACTCTTGCACACAACCTCTATCTCACATGCCTCATATATTGGAGATGCAATACAAGAAACTGTCAAACAATATTACAAAACCATGGGATAAACCACCCAATAAGGTATAGCCAACCTTATATCCAATCTAGATGTCTTTTGACATGTTAAAACACACATCAACATGTGTCCCTCCCTTTTATAGCTCATTTATGTGTCTGATGTATTTTATACTTCCTATATTAGGAGTACAAACTTCTAGAGACCATAACTTGAGAACCGTGTGTCGTATTGATGAACCGTTTGAAGTGTCAAAAATCTCGTGAAGTGATTTATTGTCTTGTAAACTGCTATGTCATATATGACCACTTTTTGGGGTGTTTTGGGGTCTCTAAAGTCCTCAAAATTAAATTTAAACCTTTCATTGTGCCCCTTCAAAATGGAAACTTTAATATATTCAAAACCAGTTGTGATCTTCCAATGTAACTTTACCAGAATGCTTATCTAGCTAACTAGGAGCTTCGGTAAGAATTTTATACCATTTCATGCCCAAATGAAAACTTACTATATATAGTAACCTCATGTAAATGCAAGGTTGAGATACCACTTTCCCAACAATGTGGTGGTGGCCTACATGGAAAATCTAGGCACCCAAATATCTAGCATCGCAGAAATGATGACTACCTTTATTAGTATTTCTATCATCAAGGATAAAGGTAGGAGGGTATTATTGAAGGGGACTCAAATAAACTTATTATGATACTACAAGGCACAACCATATCTAGGTGGTAGGGGGAGAACATAACTTCTAATTGCCTGCATGTCACATCTATATAATTTGAACACGTTGTGTTTCAACATGTCCTTAGGAAAGGCAATATGGCCATGGATAGGCTTGCCAACCTAGGCCCCTTGATCAAGGACATTAAAGTTTAGATAGCTTTGTACAATTTTTGTGATGAAATATGTGCCATGTTTGATGAGGAGAACTAAATCTATAGAGTTAAAAGATTTTAAAATCACATTTTTATTTGATTTCCTTTCCACAATGTACTTTAATTATTTCTCAAGTTGGATAGATGTTATTAATGGTCATGAAATTATTTTTTTATTTACCACCTCTAAAAAGGGTTATTGCCATTCTAGTTTGTTTGATACTACTTTGGCTTCTATCTTTGGGATTTCTACTTCTAAGGTGAGGGGAGATTTAATTGACACAAAGTGGGATTCCTGCATGATAAGTATAAGGTTGATGTTGCCCTATGTGAGAAAGTTGTTGAAGGTAATTTGGAAAATTATGTAGAGGGTATGAATGCTTCGACCCTATGGTTTTAGATGAATTTTCTCAATCATGGAAAAGTAGTGTTGTTCAAGTGGGGAAGTTGAAATTTACTATGTCTACAAAGACTATTATTGTGTTGACAGGTTTGTCTATGGAGGGAAATACTTTCCAAAAGAAGCCAAAAAGTAACTATAAAGAACATTTTTAAATGTTTGTGGGCCAAGGATAGAAAGTGGTCTGCCACCCTAAGAGCTTCAAAACAGATGATTTGCCTAGCATTTGGAAGGAAGTGGTCAGGCTCTTGATAAAATTGCTCACTCTCGACAGATGCTTCAAAAGGCTTCACTCTCAGTTGTTCACAATATTCAGTCACCTTCGACATGGGGTAAGGATGAATTTCCCCATTTAGATTTTTACCTCTTTGTCTCAATCTATAGAGGTTGCCAAGTCTAAGGGCTCCCTTATCCTGCATGATGGCTAATATTACATCTCTGTAAGTTCAATCAAAATTTAGTCCCTTCCATTAGCCCTAATGTCAATCCCCTTGTTTTCGATTTGCGTCTAGGTTTGTGTGTTGAGCTTCCTATCAATCAAACTGCTACTACTGCTTCTAATAAAACACAAAAGGTGCCTACTGGGGTTAATACCTCTAGAAAAGCTAAATCCAAGACCCCTTTGGTCTTCCCTATTGGTCAAACCCCAACTTAGAAATTGGTCATTGTCAAAGAGGATTATAAGAATATGACCTTCTCTTGGTCTACTGGATCTAACTAGGCACTACATAATTCAAAGAGATAAGAGGTTAACCCTCTGTCTCTCCATTCCCCCTATGTTTTGCCTAATTCCTCCCCCTGTAGTGTCTTGTTTAAAAAGGAATTATTGGACCCCTTTCCAGAAAAGGTCAACAAATTGTGCAAGGGGTTCAATAAACATGAACTCGTTCTCTATTGGCTAATTAACAAGATTGAAGTGATTCTTGAAGTGGAGGCAAGAGCCTCTAGTAGGGCAAACAATGAGGAGGAGCAGAGATCTTGGATGGAGGCATCACAATTGGCAAGGATGATTGTGAAATGAAAAGCAATAGATAATTTGATTAAAGAGTTCAAGGAGAAAATTGGTAAAAAAAATAACATTAATGACTTGGTCAAGATGGTGGAGGTTCTCCAAGCTAGTGAGGTGGAAATGAGGCAAACTATGGAGAATATGTTTGACCAACATAGAGAAATCATAGAGAAGAACTTTTCTGCTCTAGAGGACATTCAAGATGAGATAGCCAAGAGGTAGGCAAAGAAAATGAGACATTTTGAGTCGATATCTACTACAGGGCTGGAAGCATTAGTTTCTAGGGTGAAAGCTTCATTGGATTCCCCGACTATGTCCTCTAGGAAAGATTCCATTGAAAAGATCTCTATGCTACATAAGGGTAAAGACATTTGTTTGGAAAGGAATTTGGAGTTGTCTCCCATGCGGTAAGCCATCAATTTGTGCTTTCGATGGGAGAGTGTTTCTTTTTGTTGCTTTTCTATTTCTATTTGCATCTAGTTTTCGGTTTAATTTATGGGTTTGCTAGCTTGCTGGTTTTTGTTGGGTTTGGTTAGTAGTAGGTTTCTTATTATGGGTTCTCACTCCTCATGAGTCTCAAGTTTTGTCACCTTGGTTGTAGTCATGTAAGGTTTAGGCCTCTCCCGATTTTATTAGTACTATCAAAACATTTATTGCTATTTTATCAATAAATAATTCATTAGCTTTTATGAAGGATCATCCCTAGGCAGTATGGTAATCATACATCATTTTAGAAAAAGTGGAATTTTATGGTTTATTCATTTGTTTGTTTTTAGTTAGTAATATATGCTGAAGAAAGTTACCAAATTTTGTTATAACTCAGAATTTTCTTTTGTACTTTTGAGAATATATTGTATTTTTTGTCATATTATTATCTAAGATAAAGTGCATGAATAAAAAATATTAATTTAGTTTGAGAATATTTATTAGATTGATAATTATATAGTTGTGATTGTTTCATTTGTAAAATATTTTATAGTTTGTGCTTATTTTACATACTTAAATTTGCCCATAGCTAACCACACTCAACTTTACTTTGTTCTAGTCATTAATTAAATAAATAACCATTATTTATTTAATTAGTTCATGCTTTATTCCTCAATATTAATTAAGTAGGCTTATATTTAGTTAATTAACTCTAACCTTAGTTGGAAATCTTCCAACTAAATCAGCTAGTTAATATCCATTTAATTAACTTATTTGGGATAATTAACCTTTATTACCACTTTCTAATATTTAATCCTTGTCTATGTGTTCCTAGCCATTGAATTAGTTTACATAGTTGAAAATGAAACTTCCCATCATCTGACAAGTGTCCCAACCATCCTACTCTATTCCTTTCTCACACATATGTGAACATATATTTTACACATGTTAAGGCACCCACCTCTAACATATGTCATAAAGTAGACACCCTACATTCCTCACATGTCCCTTCCTTACCTTTCCTAGTTCTTGTACCATATTTTCTTGTCGATGTCAAGAAGATCATTTTTGTTTTCAAGGAGTAATGTGGACTATTGAAAATGAGGTCTGTATCTATTTGATATAACTATTATTGTCAAAATAAGATGAACAATTAATTTGGATGCACAGCTCTACATTGACTTTTAGATTTCTCTATTAAAGTGGTTAGGGTTGAGCTTGCATAATTAAGTTTTCTGATTTTGGTCTTAAGTGTAAAACCCTTAACCCTAGCTAGGCTTTAGTTACTTTTTGCATTAAGTCGTTCCATTCGTTCTTATTTTTATAAATTAAGCTCCTTAAGGACGTTCTTTTTATAACTTAAGTTCCTTAAGTTAAGGACGTTCTTTTATCGGCATCCCATACGATCATCGATGGTCCCGATCCCTTCTAAAATTTCCTCTATCTCTAGGTCTAGGTTTATGGCGTGGTCTTCATCATCGTCCAAATTAGCTCTAGTTTGCACACACTTATTGCATGATGTAAGTCTCGACTAAGATTTGACAACCAACCTTCGAGCCAGGATAGTGTGACAAGTGTCACTGTTTTCATGCAAGCAAATTCTTCTACTGCCAATGTCTTGCCAGTCCCATGATGATGCATGGTCGTGCTATTTGTTAAGGTATCCGATGTGGGGCCAAAGTCCTTTAGAGATAAGAAGGAATATTATATCCATGTGTATGCCAAGTCTGCTATGATGTTCATGCCTAATTGGTTGTGCATTAGCCTAAAGTTAGAGTGCTAAAATGGTTAGGCTTGTGATGTAGCGCATTGTTTCCATATGTCTCAGTCCCATAGAAGAAGTGACTTATCTGTTCTTTGACTGCCTTCCTGTTCAAATACTTTTTTAATGGTTACCATTGCATTTTCACTCAACAATGACTCCCTATCCCGTAGCCTTCGCTCTCCCACAACCACATAATTGTAATCTACTAGATCATCTTGACCTTCAACCTGCATAAATTTGTAAAAATCATTGGTGCAATTTACCATCTGGGTGTTGCTGGCCAATCTCAAGGCGTACGTTCTCTCTGCATACTTATAGACTTAACAATGAATAGAAGAATAGAAGCAGCCAGTAGATGCTCTTCTAATCCCGATATATGCAAGACATATATTTGACCTATTCTTGGACTAAATAGTTTTGGTGCATCATTATGATCAATATTTTATTTTTCCAAATCTCCCTATTCATTTTTACCTTTCCTTACCGAAAAAAACATTGGTTTGCAGATAGTTTTTGCCTGTTTGTAGTTAGATGACAATCTCTGTTTCTGTGGTCAAGGTTTGGCAGCGAAAGAAAGTATCGAGAAGGTTAATGTAAAGAATATGCTAAGCATGAAAGGATTGAGATATGTGTATGTGTATTTGTGTATATGTGTAGGTATATGCATTTGTGTGTGTATGTATATATATATGTATATATATCAATGCTTTCTTCTCAATCTTAAGAAAGGTGAATATCTACATGAACTCTATTGTGTTTCTTGACTGAGTAGAACATTTTAAGCTCAACATATACAACCCTTCAAAAGAGGAAGCAATTGAAAGTTTCCACACCCCTAACACTAGCTAGTATGAGATTATCCATGTAACATACATTGCTAAGTTAGTGTATTTAGAGATAAGGATAAAAGAAAATAATTAGAACTGTTGTAAATATAATAAAAGAATGAATTTTACATCATTATCATGTAGGCCATCCACACATCTATGAATGTTATATTCAATCTTTCCCATAAGTATAATTGTTCCACTATTATATTTAATTTAAGAAAAATCATTCACTTATTATGTTGGAAAGCTTCACTAACGTGTCCCTAATTTGTCTCCACACACCACTTTGAGAGATTCAAATATATAAAATACAAATACGTAATTCATATCAATTCCATGTATTAAACTGATGATCTTTATAAAATATAGAATCAAGTAAATAAATGCAATTAAATCCTTGACCTCGTCATGTTCCACTATGCGAACATGCATATCTAGAACCATGATATTATTTATACTTAATGTTAGAATGCAATGCCATACATTAAGGAAAAAAGGGGTTTCATATAGCTATTATTTTCATGTCGTGTAGTTTTGTACGTTTCAAGGGAATCTGCTTTTCAGTAACAATCAATGGTGAAAGATTTTTGATAGCGTTCCCACAAAACGAAAGTGCATTCCCATTCCTGAACAGCTAGGCAGACAGAGTGGTATTAAAACGGGAGAAGTGAGCCGACATGTAGCATGGGGTGGGGGACTAAAGCAATCAATAGTAACACGACTATCTTTAATGTCTGTCAAGAACAAGGAAGGGTGAAGTCCAAGTCGAGGATCGGATTCATTCCAAGTCTTTAACAGCTGGATAAAGTGGTACTAAAGCATTACATTCATGATAATTAAACTTTAACCTTACTAATAAAGAATAAAAAATAAATACCATTACATCCTTGACCGTAACATATTCGACCATCTCAGTATCTAGAACTTTAATATTAGTAACAGCTAATGTTGAAATGCAATGCGACACATCGAGGGAATAGTTGTTCTCTTTGTGGCTGTCATTTTTACGTCCTGTCATTCTGGACGTTTCGAGGGAATTACTTCGACGTGTCTCTAGAATCTGTTTGTCGGCGACAATCAATGGTCAGAGATTTTTCGTAGCGCACCCACAAAACGAAAGTACATTCCAATTCTTTAACATCTAGCCAGACAAAGTGTTATTAAAGCAGTAAGAGTTACCCACATGTAATACGGGGTGGGGATGAAAGCACTCAATAACTTTGCTTGGTCGACGATCTTTCAATTCTTTCAAGGAGGGGATTCAATAAAGAAGAGTGAAGTCCATGTCGAGGATCGGATTCACTGGTTGTCAAAGCAACCGACACATAACTTCACGACGATGGTGAGCGACGGCTTTCCAGAATGGCATTGGAATGGGAAATTTGAAAATACTGATCATTACTAAAAGTCTTTAATCAAAATAGTCTTTAATCAAAATAGTGAGTTTCGCAGGTCTGGACTTCCATAACAAAAAAAAAATAGTGAATTTTCATGAGCATTTAAATCCTATTTTATCGTTTTTTCTGAACTTCCAATATCTTGATTCATTGATATAGTTTTTAATAAAGTATACCACCTATCTTTTTCTTAAAGCCTAACACATTATATAACCAAATACCCAGTCCTTATCTTTTTTATGATCATATATCAATTGAAAGGATTTATTGGATGCCATGCTGAAAATAAGGTTTGGTTGTTCAGTCACGTTATATAACCAAATACCCAGTCCTTATCTTTTTTATGATCATATATCAATTGAAAGGATTTATTGGATGCCAGGCTGAAAATAAGGTTTGGTTGTTCAGTCATTGATAAGGATAATAATAATTTTCAATCATAAAATTATATATTTTATTTTCGATTTAGACTTTTCATTTATTAATATGGAACTTCGTGTTTAGAATATTTTAAAGATTGTCCTTACGCACATAATATTTTAATCTAATTTCTTTTATACAATTTAAATAGTACATAGATAAATTAATTTTATGGTTGAAACTATATTTAATACATATGACAAGTATTTAGTATTATAAAGATTGTGTAATATAAGTACATATGACAAGTATTTAGTATCATAAAGATTGTGTAATATAAGTTTTGAAAGAATTAAAATGAAAGTCATTTATTATAAAATATTGTGTCCATGTTAATGGAGAGGTCATCCCACAATACTAGCTCTCAAACATGAGACACTAAAATATTGCATGTGGGGTTAAAAAAAATTTGAAACACCTTTGAACAAAGGCCATGGACGTGTCTTTGAAGGTGTTTTGCACTCACCTTTGAAAAAAAGTTCTAATTCAAATATTATTTTGAATTAACAAAAGCTTTCAAGTGAAGGTCATCTTCACTCAAAGGCCTTTTTTATTGAAATTTAGAGAAAACTTTTTATGTTGAAAACAAAAGTTACACTACAATTTTTTACTAGAGGAATTCATAAATGGCAAAGAAGACAAAAACCCCCATGATGTAGTCTAGAGGAGAGCTCACACTACCATTGTAGCTTGGGGTGCCACGTAGGTTCAAGAAAATCTAGCATTATAGCACTTGTTTCCTACGTATATTGTCCTGAAACACTAGTTTTCATGTTTCTTAAATTGGTGAAGGACTTTATTCTCTAATAATGTTTTATGATTATTTCATCCAAATCAATGTGAGATATAGTTTAGGGTTCTTTTCCTTGCAAATTAGTGAAATAATTGTTTAAATTCAACATAGATATAGTGATTATTTAAGTACAAATAGTGGACTCATTGTCCTCCACAGTTTAATTAATAAAAATTCCCTATGATGTCTATAGGCCTTCTTGTTTTTGGTTTAGTTTTGGTATTTTTGTTTTCATTGTAATATTGAAACAACATAAGTCTAGGCTACATAAATATATCATTAAAAAATCTAGGTTAGGTCAAATACAATGACATAAAATAATAGAACTCTAATCTTAGCCAATGCACTATATATATATTACACCAATGTAATTTGGGAACATTTCATTTACCACACTGAATAAATAGTTTGAATACACATATCTTCCTTGCATCCTCAAAGGAACTATATTGTTGTAGAGTGGTAGTGGTAAGAATGATATAACATATGAATTCATATATTTTCAAAATGATAGGGTTGTGTAAATGGGCCCTTGGTCTACTGGTGAAGTTGAAAGGCTCCAAGCGAGCCCACCGGGGATCAAGTCTTACTGAGTGCAAGGCTCTGACATCATAAGGGATGAGGTCGAGATCGTGCCCCAGGTGAATTTGGTGAAATGGATACCCGTCAGTCCTTGGCTCTTAGCCGAAGAGGTTCATCCTATTGGATCGTGCCCCCATATTGGGTGGAAAAAATTACTTTGTGAAGGCCCTCATTGGGCTGGCAGCTCACGGGCTTCATGCCCTTACTAGGTTGTCATGCTTGCAGGTCTGGACCTCCATATAAAAATAAAAAATAAAAAAAAATGATAAGGTTGTACATTTATGACTAAGAAATCTACATTACCCAAATATCTAACTTCCCACTTAGTAGAATCATAATATATAGAAAACTGAGCTTGAAACTCAAGAAAAAGATATCTAGACTCTAGATAAGTTTACAAGTGCACAAATATATTTATGATGTAATCAATTTCTTAAGAAACGTGAAAATTGCTAGTATTATCTAGCATATGCTTACTTTGATTTCTAAGATCTATCTCTACTTGACATGATAAGAAAATGTATTTAAAAAGTCAACACCACTAGATTAAAATAACATAAAAATAATTTATAAATACATGATAGGGATCATATATAGCATCAATATTTAAGTAACAAAATCATGTTTGATAATGATTATAAACATAAGATACTAGCATCACACACACACACACACACACACACACACACACACACACACACATACATAGATACATAGATACATACATACATATATATATATATATATATATATATATATATACATATATATATATATATATATATACATATATATATATACATATATATACATATATATATATATATACATATATATGTATATATATATATACATATATATGTATATATATATACATATATATGTATATATATATATACATATATATGTATATATATATATACATATATATGTATATATATATGTATATATATATATATATGATAAATACATGATAGGGATCATACATAGCATCAATATTTAAGTAACAAAATCATGTTTGATAATGATTATAAACATAAGATACTAGCATCACACACACACACACACACACACACACATAGATACATACATATATACATACATATATACATACATACATATATATATATATATATATATATATATATATATATATATATATACATTATACATATACATATAAATATACATATACATAGACATATACATATACATATATATACATATTTATATATATATACACATATACATATACATATATACATATACATATAGATATATACATGTACACATAGATATACATATACATATAGATATACATATACACATATACATATACATATACATATATATACATACACACACAGACACAACACACAGACACACAGACACACACACACACACACACACACACACACACACACACACACACACACACACACACACACACACACACACACACACACACGTGGCGTACCATCTTTCTTCGTCATGATCTTAATATTTGGATCGTGTTTTCTAGTTAAGGTTCAAAAAAAAAAAAAACTCAAAAAAACATTGAGCACAATGAGCTTGCAAAGATCATAATTTTTGACGACCACTTCCTTAAATCTATTGTCATAGAAGTAAATGACTAAATTCCATCCAGAAGTTTGAACTGATGCATCATGATAGATCTCACAAGAGTATTTCCATAAGTTTTGATTTATGGAATCTTAATCGTTTTTTTATGGAGTAGTTCCAAAAATGAAATAAAGAAAAGTCAGAAAACAAGGGGGTTTAAGCTTTTTAAAAAATGTAGCATGAATAAATCTTATGAAAGCTTTTTTTTATTTTTCAAACTCTAACAACCACAATCATATACTTATTAATTAAAATACTTTACATTAAAGTAGTCAAATTTCTTCATTAATCATACCTTTGTTTTATTATTTGATATCAAAACTTAAAAATAATTATGTATGTATTTATTTTTTCTTGGAGAAGGATTGTATTGAGCGAATGGAGTAATCATTAGATTGATGTGTGTAATTAGGACTATTCAAAAAAGGGTGTATCTTTTAACCCATATAATACCACAAAACTCACTATAATACTAACAAGAGAATAAGCATCCTGACCAACATTTTAAATCACCGATCGTTTGTTGATCTTCAATTCTTTTATAGTGTTGAGTTCCAATTTTTGTATAATTTATTAACTCAATTTTTTAATCATTCCATCTGCAGTTGGATGGATTAAGGTTTAATTTATTCAAAAAACACATTGGATTCCAAAATTGACCATCATTGTGATTTAGCTATGCTAGGATTCCCATGCCATGGAGGATGGTAAGATAGATTATATTCTATAAGGAAAAGAGCACACTTTCTTTCATTTCAGTCCATAAAATTTGTTTTTTGCAAAGATGGGATATTGAAACAAGTTTTATCCAAATTTGATGTAACACACAAAATGCAAAACAAATCTATTTATTGATGTTTCTTGGAAGCTAAGCTAATATTTCGATATGATGTGTACTATAAAATAGAACTCCTCATCTTTTAATAAAAAAGAAGAATATATAAACAAATTTTGACTTAAAGATAATCTACTAAGTTTTAAAAGGATGGTAATATAAGGGAAACTCAAATAAATAAAATAAACAATAAAACTAATTTCAATTAAAATACCTATAAGACACTAATAGCCTATTTGAATGAATAAAACTTTGAATGAAAAAGAGGGGCCCATAATTTTCTTTAGCAAAATTAATATACATTATAACATTGTAACATTATAACAAATATCTTATAGCATGTCTACAATGATATATTTTTTAAATGAAAATACATTACATTAAACTTGTCAAATTTCTTCATTTATCATACCTTGATTTTACTATTTAATATCAAAAGCTTAAGTACTTATGTAAGTGGTTTATTTCTTCTTGGAATTAGTTTGTATTGAGAAAATGAGTGAGCATGTAACTAAGCCTATTTTAAAAAGGATATATTTTTTATCTCATACAATATTACAAAATATACTATAATACTAATCAACGAATAAGCATACTTACCAATCTTTTTATCACAACTCTTTTATTGATGTTCAAGTCTTTTTACAATCTTGAACCTCAAATTTTATTAAATCTGTTAACTTATTGTTTATATAAGTCTATTTTAAACTGGAATAGTGAAGTATGTTTATTCACAAATATGTTGGATTCCAAAGTTGGCCATCATTGTGATTTACTTATGTTAGAATTCTTGTACCATTGAAGATGCTAGGATAGATTATATTCTAAAAAGAAAAGAAAATGCTTTCTTTAATTTTAGTCCATCAAATTTGATGCTTCTGAAGATGGGATATCAAGGTGAATTTTATTTATTTTCATCTTACACTCAAAATGTCAATCTTTTCCATTTATCATTGTTGCTTCAAAGCTAGGCTAATATTTTGATATAGTACATAATATAGAGTAGAATTATGTAGAGGGTATGAATGCTTCGACCCTATGGTTTTAAATGAATTTTCTCAATCATGGAAAAATGGTGTTGTTCAAGTGGGGAAGGTGAAATTTACTATGTCAGTGAAGGCTATTATTGTGTTGATGGGGTTGTCTATGGAGGGAAAGAATTCCAAAAGAAGCTAAAAAGTAACTATAAAGAAGATTTTAAAATGTTTTTGGGCCAAGGATAGAAGGTGGTCCACCACCCTAGGAGATTCGAAATAGATGATTTGCCTAGCGTTTGGAAGGAAGTGGTCGGGCTCTTGAAGAAATTCTTCACTCTTGACGGGTGCTTCAAAAGGTTTCACTCTCAGTTGTTCACAATATTCAATCACCTTCGACATGGGGTAAGGATGAATTTCCCCTTTTGGATTTTTACCTCTTTGTCTCAATCTATAGAGGTTTCCAAGTCTAAGGGCTCCCTTCTCCTACATAATGACTAATCTTACATCTTTGTAAGTTCAATCAAAATTTAGCCCCTTCCAGTAGCCCTAATGTCAATCCCCTTGTTTCTAATTTGGGTTTGGGTTTGTGTGTTGAGCTTCCTATCAATCAACCTACAACTGTTACTTCTAATAAACCACAAAAGGTGCCTACTGGGGTTAATACCTCTAGAAATGCTAAATCCAAGGCCCATTTGGTCCTCCCCATTGGTGAAACCACAACTTAAAAATCGGTCAATGTCAAAGAGGATTATAAGAATATGAACTCCTCTTGGTCTACTGGGTCTAACTAGGCACTACATAATTCAAAGGGAAAAGAGGTTAACCCTCTGTCTCTCCATTCCCCCTATGTTTTTCCCCTCCCCCTATAGTGTCTTGTTTAAAAAGGAATTTTCGGACCTCTTTGCAGCGAAGGTCAACAAACTGTGCAAGGGGTTCAATAAAAATGAACTTGTTCTATATTGGCTAATGATTCAATTTGAGGTGGTGAAAAAAAAGATTAACAAGATTGAAGTGGTTCTTGAAGTGGAGGGAAGAGTCTCTAGTTGGGCGAACAATGAGGAGGAGAAGATATCTTCGATGGAGGCATCGCAATTGGCAAGGATGATTGTGAAATAAAAAGCAATATATAATTTTATTAAAGATCTCAAGGAGAAACTAGTGAAAAAAAGAAGATTAATGACTTGGTCAAGATGGTGGAGGTTCTCCAGGCTAGTGAGGTGGAAATGAGGCAAACTATGGAGAATATGTTCAACCAACATAAAGAAATAATAGAGAAGAACTTTGTTTCTCTAAAAGATATTAAGGATGAGATAGCTAGGAGGTTGGCAAAGAAAATGAGACATTTTGAGTCTCCATCTACTACAGGGCTGGAAGCATTAGTTTCTAGGGTGAAAGCTTCACTAGATTCCCCGAGTATGTCTTCTAGGAAAGATTCCATTGAAAAGATCTCTAAGATACATAAGGGTAAAAACATTCGTTTGAAAAGGAATTTGGAGTTCTCTCCCACTCGGTAAGCCATCAATTTGTGCTTTCGATGGGAGAGTGTTTCTTTTTGTTGCTTTTCTATTTCTAGTTGTATCTAGTTTTCGGTTTAGTTTTATGGGTTCGCTAGCTTGCTAGTTTTTGTTAGGTCTGGTTAGTAGTAGAATTTTTATTATGGGTTCTCACTTCTCATTAGTCTCAATTTTTTTCACCTTGGTTGTAGTCATGTAAGTTTTAGGCCTCTCCCATTTTTATTAGTACTATCAAAACATTTATTGTTATTTTATCAATAAAGAATTCATTAGCCTTTATGAAGGATCATCTCTAGGCAGTATGGTAACTATACATCATTTTTAAAAAGTAGACTTTTATGGTTTATTGAAATGTTTGTTTTTAGTTAGTAATATACAATGAAGAAAGTTACCAAATTTTGTTATAACTCAGAATTTTCTTTTGTACTTTTGAGAATATATTGTATTTTTTTTCATATTATTATCTAACATACAAAATATTAATTTAGTTTGAGAATATTTATTAGATTGATAATTATATAGTTGTGATTGTTTCATTTGTAAAATATTATTTTATAGTTTGTGCTTATTTTACATACATAAATTTGCCCATAGCTAACCACACTCAAGTTTACTTTGTTCTAGCCATTAATTAAATAAATAACTATTATTTATTTAATTAGTTCACGCTTTATTCTTCAATATTAATTGAGTAGGCTTATATTTAGTTAATTAACTCTAACCTTAGATGGAAATCTTCCAACTAAATCAGCTACTTAATATCCATTTAATTAATTTATTTGAGATAATTAACCTTTTATTACCACTTTCTAATATTTAATTCCACCTCACCCTAAATCCTTGTCTATGTGTTCCTAGTGTTCCTAGTCATTGAATTAGTTTACGTAGTTGAAGATGTAAACTTCCCATCATCTGACAAGTATCCCAACCATCCTACTCTATTCCTTTCTCACACATATGTGAACCCTCTATGTCTAGGTCTAGGTTTATTGCGTGGTCTTCATCATCGTCCAAATTAGCTCTAATTTGCACACACTTATTGCATGATGTAAGTGTCGATTAAGATTTGACAACCAACCTTCGAGCCAGGCTAGTGTGACAAGGGTCACTGTTTTCATGCAAGCAAATTCTTCTACTGCCAATGTCTTGCCAGTCCCATGATGATGCATGGTCGTGCTATTTGTTAAGGTATCCGAGGTGGGGCCAAGTCTGCTATGATGTTCATGCCTACTTGGTTGCATGCATTAGCCTAAAGTTAGAGTGCTAAAATGTTAGGCTTGTGATGTAGCGCATTGTTTCCATAGAAGAAGGTGACTTATCTATTCTTTGACTGCCTTCCTGTTCAAATACTTTTTTAATGGTTACCATTTCATTTTCACTCAACAATGACTCCCAGCCAGTGCTGTTCATGGTGCGAAACTCCCACAACCACATAATTGTAATTTACGGGATCATCTTTACCTTCAACCTGCATAAATTTGTCTCCCACAACCACTATTGGAAAGCTTCACTAACAGACACCTAGTTTGTCTCCACACACCACTTTGAAAGATTCAAATATATAAAATACAAATACGTAATTCATATCAATTCCAAGTATTAAACTGATGATCTTTATAAAATATAGAATCAATTAAATAAATGCAATTCAATCCTTGACCTCGTCATGTTCCACTATGCGAACATGCATATCTAGAACCATGATATTATTTATACTTAATGTTGGAATGCAATGACATACATTAAGGAAAAAAGGGGTTTCATATAGCTATTATTTTCATGTCGTGTACTTTTGTACGTTTCAAGGGAATCTGCTTTTCAGTAACAATCAATGGTGAAAGATTTTTGATAGCGTTCCCACAAAAGGAAAGTGCATTCCCACTGCTGAACGGCTAGGTAGACAGAGTGGTATTAAAACGGGAAAAGTGAGCCGACATGTAACATGGGGTGGGGGACTAAAGCAATCAATAGTAACACGACTATCTTTAATGTCTGTCAAGAGCAAGGAAGGGTGAAGTCCAAGTCGAGGATCTGATTCATTCCAAGTCTTTAACAGCTGGATAAAGTGGTACTAAAGCATTACATTCATGATAATTAAACTTTAACCTTACTAATAAAGAATAAAAAATAAATACCATTACATCCTTGACCGTAACATATTCGACCATCTCAGTATCTAAAACTTTAATATTAGTAACCGCTAATGTTAAAATGCAATGCCACACATCGAGGGGATAGTTATTCTCTTTGTGGCTGTCATTTTTACGTCCTGCCATTATGGACGTTTCGAGGGAATTACTTCGACGTGTCTCTAGAATCTGTTTGTCGGCGACAATCAATGGTGAGAGATTTTTCGTAGCGCACCCACAAAACGAAAGTACATTCTAATTCTTTAACATCTATCCAGACAAAGTGTTATTAAAGCAGTAAGAGTTATTAAAGCAGTAGAAGTTACCCACATGTAATTATTGAGTGCAATGTCATTTTATATAGGAAAAATATTTATATGAATTTAAAAATTGAAAGTTGCTTAATCAAATTTTGTAACTAATAAAATCTCAATTTTTACATTGTCATTGAATTCAAACTCAGCTAAGAGATAAATTAAATATAAATAGAAAAATCACATCTACATGACAAATTAGAAATTATTTTGATGACATATTATGTTTTAATTTTTTGTTTGTATGTACATAACTTTGGTTTTTTAAATTAAAATCATTATAACTTTATGAATAAAAATTTAGAAACATACAAAAAAAAATTGAATCTTTCTAAAAACTAAAAATTCTATATTATTTTTTAAATATCTGTGTAGCATGTAATTTTGAATTTTGTAATTTAGAAAATTATATGTTTATGTTTGAGATTTAGAAATATAGAAAATCATTTTGAAAATTAAGATTTCCTCTTTCCTTCTCCTATCAAAATATTGCTCTTATTTTTCTATTAAAATATTCCTTTTATTTTTATTATTGAAAAAATAAAAGATCTTAATAAAGGTTGATGATATCTTAATAGAGTGCTACTAAGAATGCATTGGTTGAATATATTTACATTGCATTGAGAATTTATAAATGTGTTTTAAAGAAAAAACAATAGAAAAAATGCATGCAACTCTGTAAAACAAATCAAATCAATCATATTTGTTTGCTTGTTCCTGTAATTTATTTATTCTAAAGATTGATTTATTATTCTACCCATGAAAATTGAGTGTGAAATTCACTTTCTATCATCACTTGGCTTCCATCTAGTATATTTGAACAACCACAAATATTGGAATAATTCTAGATTTTCCCAAAAAATGATGAGAATAAACTAACGATATTCAATTTTTGTGTTGTTTCACACATGCATGCATGCCAAATGTTGAAGTGTACAAATAGATCCATAATTTAGAATTTCTTTTGTTTTGAAAATCAATAATCATCTAACCCTTCATATATAAATAACGTGTATTGGTTCTACTTCATAAAATAATGCTCTGATTAAACTACTTGATTTGCATAGAGTTAGTTTTCCTTAGGGAAAGAGTCTTGAAAGTTCCTGGAGAGTAACAAAATGTGAATATATATCCTATCCCACTCTTGCTCCAAGTATGAACATTATTTTCTAAAAATATTAAATGAACATTATAATATGGTATCTAATGAACCTAGGAAACTAATAAAATAGCCTACCTGCACATTGTGAAGATCCAGAATTATAATTATTTTTTGAAATTCGTAGACATGTTATTTTCAGATAATACAAAAAAAATCTTAAGATAAAGAAAAGAGCTTTAAAATAATTATTAAAATATAGAAACAAAATAGAATATTAGAAATAGAAAAAACTAACAAAAGATTAAAATGAGGCATAATTGATCTAGGTGAAACTCCAAGTTTTCTGCAGAGTAGAGACACAAAAAAGTTTTGGCTGAGAAGAGAAGAAAATATAGTCCTTTAACTGTTGGAAACAAAGAGATTACAATGTTCATTAAAATAATTCATTACATATTTATGAATAAGTTACAGGACATATTACTCATAAAATCTAAAATTTTACTGACAAGAGAAGAAAACCGCATACTTTGGTGTGTAGTGTTAGCAATATTATGATGCCCAACTCCATCTGTGTGTTTCCCAACTTATTAATGTAACCTATATTTCCATAGATGTCTAGTTTGCAATCAAATTAATCACAACAATATTTTCATTTAATAAGACCTATAGTGGCCTAAGCTAAAATATTTTTATTACTTGTTAGCATGGGCACCACTTTCAACATCAAATGCGCATCTCTAGAGCACATTGCATGCATATAAAAGAAATCTAGATTACCCTTAATATCTCTTCTTTATTCACCTTTGGCTCTTCCTCAATTAATCTTCGCTCTCCTAGGATAAAAGGCTCATTTTTCTTGTAGATACTCCATGTTTGTCTACAAATCAAAGGCTTCATTAGAAAGTCATTTAGATAGTCATTCAAATGATAGAGAAATCTATGTAGCAATCAATCTATACAAAATAAAACCAAACAAAGAAATGTAAAATAAAAAACTACTTCCCAATTCTAGAAGCCCATCTTGATATGTTTCCTAATTACACAAAACATAAAATGGAAGCTTTCAATTTGTTCTTATGTGAATGTGTTGTAAACCCAATTAACAATAATAGTAAATGCAATCCTCTAGTTGGGGAAGAGTAGCATTAGGCATTGTGTATTTGTAGAAACATTTATTTACTCTATGGATTTTGCAGAGTGGTTCACCCCGATGATTTGGTTGAGAAACCAACATTAGTTGTGGGGGAAGCAATGGAAGAGCTAGTCTATGCAGTAGGTGATTTAGCTAATCCTATTGCTCATATACATCTCGATTGAGAACCGGTTACAGATCCATAGAATTTTTCCTTGAGTGGTGTTTTGGTGAATTGACTACTCATTTTTCATAGGACCTCTTCATGTCTGAGCAGAGGCCTCACCCTCAGCATATCATACATAATGTATTCGATTTCTTCATTAAATTAACAATGGAACCCTACAAAGTTGTGAATAGAAACCACTTCAGTGCGACAAGATTTGTTTCTTTTTAAAGCTACTCAGAGTGGAGAAATTGAAACGCTTGTCCAAACGCATCTAGCAATGCAGAATATAAATTAAATCAGAATTCATCCGCCCCATGAATTTGTAACAAATTCTTTGCTCTTCCATAAGTTTCATATTTTCCACTTATGTTGGATTTGTAACTGTTTCCAAATTATCAGTTTGCTTTAGTATTTACATCAACTATTCTATTTTTATTCCATCCTTCACTCCCGCTATTGCAACTATATTAGAATGCCTCTCGGTATAATTACATGTTCAAATTAATACGGATCCTTTCCTATATAAAATGACATTGCACTCAATAACTTTGCTCGGTCGAGGATCGGATTCACTCGTTGTCAAAGCAACCAACACATAACTTCACGACGCTGGTGAGCGACAGCTTTCCAGAATGGCATTGGAATGGGAAATGTGAAACGTGAAACTACTGATCATTACTGAAAGTCTTTAATCAAAATAGTGAGTTGCCGTGAGCATTTAAACTCTACTTTTTCTACTTTATCGTTTTTTCTGAACTTCCAATATCTTAATTTCATTGATATAGTTTTTAATAAAGTATACCACCTATATTTTTCCTAGCACCTAACACATTATATAACCAAATACCCAGTCCTTATCCTTTTTATGATCATATATCAATTGAAAGGATTTATTGGATGCCACGATGAAAATTAGGTTTGGTTGTTCAGTCATTGATAAGGATAATATTAAATTTCAATATAAAATTATATATTTTATTTTCGATTTAGAGTTTTCATTTATTAATATGGAACTTTGTTGTTAGAATATTTTAAAGATTGTCCTTACACAGATAATATTTTAGTCTAATTTCTTTTATACAATTTAAATAGTACATAGTAAATTTAATTTTATAGTTGAAATTATATTTAATACATATGACAAGTATTTAGTATTATAAAGATTGTGTAATATAAGTTTTGAAAGAAATAAAATGAAAGTCATTTATTATAATATATTGTGTCCATGTTAATGGAGAGGTCATCCCACAAACATGAGACACTAAAGTATTGCATGTGGGGTTAAAAAAAAATTGGAAACACCTTTGAACGAAGGCCATGGAGGTGTCTTTGAAGGTGTTTTGCACTCACCTTTGAAAAACAGCTCTAATTCAAATATTATTTTGAATTAAAAAAAGCTTTCAAGTGAAGGTGATCTTCATTCAAAGGCCTTTTTTATTGGAATTTAGAGAAAACTTTTTATGTTGAAACCGAAAGTTACACTACCATTTTTTACTAGAGGAATTCATAAATGACAAAGCAGAAAAAAAACCCCATGATGTAGTCTAGAGGAGAGCTCACACTACCATTGTAACTTAGGGTGTCATGTAGGTTCAAGAAAATCTAGCATTGTAGCACTTGTTTCCTATGTATATGTTCTTGAAACACTAGTTTTCATGTTTCTTAAATTGGTGAATGACTTTATTCTCGAATAATGTTTTATAATTATTTCATCCAAATCAATGTGAGATATAGTTTAGTGTTTTTTTCATTGCAAATTAGTGAAATTATTGTTTAAATTCAACATAAGTATAGTGATTATTTTAGTACAAATAGTGGATTCATTGTCCTCCACAGTTTGATTAATAAAAATTCTCTATGATGTCTATGGGCCTTCTTGTTTTTGGTTTAGTTTTGGTATTTTTGTTTTCATTGTAATCTTGAAACAATATAAGTCTAGGCTGCATACATATATTATTCAAAAATCTAGGTTAGGTCAAATACAATGACATAAAATAATAGAACTATAATCTTAGCCAATGCACTATATGTATTACACCAATGTAATTTGAGAACATTTCATTTATCACACTGAATAAATAGTTTAAATGCACATAGATTCCTTGCATTGTCAAAGGGACTATATTGTTGTAGAGTGGTAGTGTTAAGAATGATATAACATATGAATTCATATGTTTTCAAAATGATAGGGTTGCACATTTATGACTAAGAACTCTACGTTACCCAAATTTCTAACTTCTCACTTAGTAGAATCGTAATATGTAGAAAACTGAACTTGCAACTCAAGGAAAAGATATCTAGACTCAACATATAATCCAACTAATAAAAGTGATTAGTAATGCATTGAATGCATGGAAATCTCTTGTCTCAACTTAAATTTCATGATTTTAGAATAAGTTAAAATAATTTTTCTCTTTATCAGATAAATAATTTTAAGCAAATGCAATTGAAAATTGTAAATATAGACATCCCAACCTTAGAAAAAATCCCTCTTCCTTTTGTATATATAAATTATACATTTTAAAGAACCTATAATGGCCATCCATTAATTTAAAGTAAATTCTCACAATATGCAGTAGTTGGAAGATTCAATTTTGATCACCATAGCCTTAATAAGAACTTGTGCACAAAAATCAAAGTAGAAAAATTTATGCATAAAATCACCTTTGAATAATTTTATAGTCTTAGAAAATTTATTTATATAATATATTGTAGATGATATTTGAAGTTTCTGTAATAACCCACCATAATTAACTCAACAAAATTGACCATTCTTTTTTTGTGTGTGTGTTTAATTTAATCATTATGTTTGATTCATTTGCATACTCTAGGCATCCATCCATTTGGATTAGGCATTCATCCATCCGGGATGAGCATCTAACCATACGGGTTAGGCATTTGTCCATAAGGGACATAAGATTTCATCCACCCAATACAGGATATGCATCTACCCATGTAGGGTAGGCATCTACCCATATGGGGTAGGCATCTACCCATATGGGATAGGAGGTGCTCTGGCCAGAGACTTAGACTCATTGGGACCATTCGGGTCCTGAGCCACTCACTAAGTACTACACTCTTCTAACAGAAGTGCATCGAGGTCGCCATCCTTAGGAGTAATTAATAACATAATACAAGCTTGAATTCCACCTTGGAATTTGGCTTAAAGCCTCGGTAAGTCAAGCAAATCCAT
Organism: Cryptomeria japonica; assembly: GCF_030272615.1. Classification (NCBI taxonomy): domain Eukaryota; kingdom Viridiplantae; phylum Streptophyta; class Pinopsida; order Cupressales; family Cupressaceae; genus Cryptomeria; species Cryptomeria japonica. The sequence continues at coordinate 333,306,284 of NC_081411.1, read as the reverse complement.
ACGGAATTCCTTCCGAGTATGCATTGTATTACTTTTTCCAAATTAATTATCTTATCTTTCAAAATAGGATTATTACTCAACCTTTCTATACCAAGCTTAGACCCCACCCACGAACACCTGAGTACGAGGGACAACTCCATCCCAAGACTGCCTACATACCTGCTCTGGCATGGGATCAAGGCCTAAAGTACGTAGTTCTATTTTCTACTCTATGGTTTGATGTTAACTGATTAGTGGGTACACAACCCTTTCTAGGGTCAATGTCCCAGGCAGTTTCTCTATGGTTGCTACCCACGATGGTAGCACTTAAACAAAGGCTCAGGATGGCCTATTGTTTGTGGCCTAACAACTACATCCTAACACCTATCATGAGTGTCACCCTTGGCCAAATCGTCAATCACCAATATCTCTTCAAGATAAAGAAATCAATTTCATAAAAGCATTTTACTTAACCAACCTTAAAGGGGTTTTACTATGGTTTATCTCAATGGATGTAAAATCATTTAAAAAATTATCTTATTAGATTATCGATCCAAGAGGGATTACCCTTTTAACTTCCAAGTGTCCCTTATTACTCCCCGATGATTTATAGGGATGATGCCACAGACGTTGTTGATGTAGCTTTATTAGGCATTAAGTGCATTAGTTCAACACGATGACATTACCCGTAAGCATGACCCAGAGGCACTGTATATACCGAACGCTACTAGGTTTTGGTTTCCATCTTCCTTTATTTAATTTTCTAACTAAGAGCTATGAAAACATCATGCTTGAAAATAATCATGAAATGAAAGCATAAAATTTAATTAATTGAAATAACTACTTGGAATATAACTTACATAATAATGACCATCATGAAACTTGCATAATAGTAATTACATGTGTACTTGCATGAAAACGTCATTAAATGTAATTAATCCATAAGTAATTTGAATTCTATGAAACGTCAATAAATGTAATTAATCTATAAGTAATTTGCATGCTATAAGAATAGTGCAACTTGCATGATTTGGCAAATCCAAAAATAGAGATTAAATTTAGGCTTTTGATTCAAATCATATTAATGTAAATTATTTGCTTAATGCCAACTAAGTGCCGAATGGATCTTACATGGAATGAATGATTCTAATTAAAAGAATTGATCCAATATAATTTATGAATATAAAATTTACCAAGGATACTTTAATCATGAATTCACTACACAATAATCGCAATATTTATAAACTTTTCTAAGTTAAATTCAACAACTTAAAATTTATACTAATGAAAGAATTTAATATTTCCTAAATTGCAATTATTAACAATTAAAATTAAAATTTAAGCAATTAACTTTAATCCCAAAGTAATTACTAAAAAAATTCTAATTTGCAAATTAAAAAGATTATATAAAAAAAAACTATTTACAAAAATAAAATAAAAAAGAAAATTCCCTTTTTCTTTTATTGTTTTATTTGCAAATGGGGGAGTGGGGACCACGGGTCCCATCACCCCCCTGCGGTCCTGCATGTGGGCCCACAGGGTTGAGGGGGCCTCGTGGTCCCCTCCACTCCCCTGCAGCCACTAACAGTGACCGTAGGGTAGTGGGGGGTACCGCTACCCCTGGCGGTTTCAATACCTGCCGCCCCTGTACGCTGCCATCATGCCTTCGAATATTTTTCGAAGACCGTGCCGCAATCATTAATATATTTTGACATTTGAATGCAGTTTAATATAATTAAAATGTGACATTAATATATATTAACATTTGCAATAAACTTTATATATATATATATATATGTATATATATGTATATATATATATGTATATATATATATGTGTATATATATATATATATGTATATATACATATATATATATATACATATATATACATATATGTATATATATGTATATATACATATATATATATACATATACATATATATATATATATATATATATGTATATATATATATATATATGGTTTCACATTCCCTTACTCAATGATATATATATAAAAAAAGAGAATTTATTTAGGAAGTAAGAACATGGATAAAATAGATGAACAAATAATTGTTTTAAATTGATTTTCACAGTAACAGGAGGTTAACATTTACAGAGAGAGAGAGAGAGAGAGCTTATTCTAGCATTCACAGGGAGGGAGTCTATTTCTAGATTTTACAGGGAAATCGTTTATTTCCAATATGCACAAGAGGATTGTTTAATCAACTAATATTTGCAGGGAGATCTTTAATCAACTCACAGGAAGGTTTATTTATCTAATAATCACACAGAGAGAGAGATTTAAAATAATCATAGAGAGAGATTTAAAATAATCACAGAGAGAGATTTAAAAATTATCACAGAGAAATTTTAAAATAATCACAGAGATTTATTTCTTCACACAGAGAGATTTATTCAGAGAGAAAGATTTATTTATTCAGAGAGAGAGAGAGAGAGAGAGAGAGATTTTTTTATTTTTTTTAATTCAATATCATCTCTAGTTTTCAAGAGAAATCAGAAAAGCAAAAAAGAAAATCTGATTTTCTACCTTCTAAATAGATTAAATAAAATCTGCATATGTATTTTAAAGAGGAAGAAATTATATCACTGGATTTTAAGGGAAACAAATAGATTTTCTTCCTATCTAGCAAATAAAATAATAAAAAAAAGATTTCTTTTAGAACTATATTCAACTAGGGAATCTAGAAGCTATATATATATTTTTTTGATAAATACAAATTTCTTATATGACAAAAGGAGAGAACCTGGTTTACTAAAGCTTGATGTTGAATTCTCTAGCTATCCTTTGATCCTTCTTTGCAACTAGAGAGAGATCCTTCAAACAACAACTTAAAAATCCTACAACAAAAATGAGACTACTGAAAGAAAAACTTGGGAAAATTCCTTCAAACATAATCAACTCCCTTCTTTGTAACTTGCATATAATTTTATAAGAAAATTCCCTCCTCTCCACTATCTAGATAATTTAATTAAAAAGGAGATTCTTTGCCAATTTTGGACTTCGTGAAAATTGATTAGACTTAGTGGAGGAGTTACATGCAAGGTGGTGGAGAATCCTCTAGAAACTTCTTATTCTTCCTACAACATGTGCCATAATTGGAAGTGGAAATTAGATAAATAAAAATAATGAATATTTTCCATGTGTGTGTGTGTGTATTATTATTTTCATTCTTTTATAATTTTCATTCAATAATTTAAATAGCTTATCCAAAAATATAATAGAGTTGTATTTAAAATCAAAAAGTGATAAAGGAGGGTTGTGATAGTTTCTTTTAGCTTTTCATTACATCATGGTATGATATATATATATGAAACTTTTCTAACTTAAATGATATCTTGAAATTCATGTTCGTTGATTATTGATAAAAAAAATATGTTGAAATAATCATAAAAAAATAATCCCTGGTTTTATATATACTTTGTCATAAAGAGTAAATTTATGCATATTATAGTTGAATGATTCATTTGAAACACGTTTTGAATGTTTTCTGAAGAATATTTTATTTGGACACTATAACTGTGATCTTGCTATCCTTATCATTTAATCATCTTCTACAAGTAACTTTACCTTATGTAGCATGAAATGAACTAGGTACCTTATCTTATGATAAATATTTGTCAATATTTTGTATTTAGTTGCTTACATAGTATGTTGGGCCTTACATAAACATTATTTGTTGGTTAATTAAATCCTTGATGTAAATTATCATCAAGATAAATTTATCATTTTGTGAAAGTTGGACAAACAATCTTATCTAAGTTCTTTGGTGGTCCTATTGGTAAAAGATTGCAAAAATCCTTTCAAAATCTATTGGTTTGACCCAAGTATAAGGGGATTTGTTAAGAGGATGGTTCAGGGTGAATTCCTAAATATCTCTAGTTGTATTAGGTGATTTTGTGTGTGCGGGAATTTCATTCCAACTGGTTATGGTTCCAGTGAAAAACCTCTTTTCAAAGAAAAGGGTTTGCCTTTTTTGTTTTTGTGGTCTTGGTGGTCTCATTTCTTATGAGCTACTCCTTTGTTTGTGTCTTTGTGGCGATTATGTAAAGGTTTGGGTCTATCCCAATTTTATCTGATCAAAACAATTGTATTCGAAAAAAATATATCTTTAAGATTTGTGAAGATAAATTCAAAGTTTGTCGTAAATGTTACCTTCTTATAAAGTACTTTAAATTTTGCACAATTTTTGTATCTAATATCTTAATTTTATAAATTTAGGAAAAAACTTCACCAGTGAAGAAAATTTCTTGTCTTCCTTCTTAACTAGTGCAAAAATAATAACCTTCCTAATTAAATTTATTTCATACAATAAACATCTTGGAACCCTAAATCATAACTGTGAGTGACACGGACCATATCTATAATGCAATGCGAAACATATCACTCAAATACATGATAAAATTTGGCTTATAATAGGTATTCATGTTGATCTAGATAAGTTTACAAGTGCACAAACATATTTAGGATGTAATCAATTTCTTAAGCAACATGAAAATTGCTAGTATTATCTAGCATATGATTACTCTGATTTCTAAGATCTATCTCTACTTGACATGATGAGAAAATGTATGTTAAAAAGTCAACACCACTAGATTAAAATAACATAAAAAATAATTTATAAATACATGATAAGGATCATATATAGAATCAATATTTAAGTAACAAAATCATGTTTGATAAAGATTATAAACATAAGATACTAACATCTCACACACATATACATACATATATATATATATCAATAACATACCATCTTTCTTCGTATTAATCTTAATATTTAGATCATGTTTCCTAGTTAAGGTTCCGACAAAAACCAAAATCCATAAACACATTAAGCACAATGAGCTTGTGAAGATCATAATTTCTGACCACCACTTCCTTAAATCTATTGTCATAGAAGTAAATAACCAAATTCCATCCTGAAGTTTGAACTGATGCATCACGGTAGATCTCACAAGAGTATGTCCATAAGTTTTGATTTATGGGAATCTTCATGTCTGTTTTATGGAGTAGTTCCAAAATGCCTTGTTGTAGGGATGGCTAGCATTGACACACTATAGCTTCTATTTGGGACGGCTAGCGTTGACACACTATAGCTTCTACGGCGTTTCCTTAACCAATTTGTCATTAAAGATAATTGATTCTGATAATCTTCTTTAGTTCAGGAAATTTTTAATGCTTCAAAATACAAGTGGGAAAATTTTTAAGTACAACTGTTTGATTACTTGCGAGAATCCCTCGCTTGTTGCTAAAAACGCTTCTTCGATTGCAAACCTCTTTAAAATATTCTTTTTAGATGCAAGGTGAATGATTTGATATAACCAATTGAAATTTATGAAAACCTCCGACAAGAACTATCTAAGTCATGTCTGCAATTAATTCACTCACATGAGCAAAAGTTCAATTCCATATTCATAAATTTTGAACTCAAACCATTGCTCCTTTGCATCGAATGAGTGAGACCACTTTGACAATTGTTGAACTTTACATTTCAACTTTACTTTCCACGGTGGCCTCTAGATAACCACTTTTGTCTTCGCTCAAAAGCCTGCAGACTTATCTTAGTCCCACATAGTCTCCCAGGAGGCATTTAGGGATACTATCTCTTCACATTAATATCAGGCCCAATGGCCACATAATATGATCTTGTAGTCTAGTGGAATTGAAGCATTTCTTGTTGGCTCACCCACGGGGGCACGAGGAGTGGCTTGACCTCTAACCTGACAGTGACAATTTCTTCCTTCTGCATGCTCGTAGGCTTAGTTTTAATTGTGTTCTTTGTGTTAAGAATTTGATGCTCAATAGTCACATGATCATTTATATTTTCCTAACTCTTTGTTTCATAGTTGAATATGATTGTATAAATAGTTATATCTAGTCTATGTATGATGTATTATTTGATAACAATTAATGAGTAGTTCTCCCTACTTGTAAATGGGCATAGTCTTAATGGTGAACCACTCTAAGTTTGTGTCTTGTTCTTTAATCGTGTCCTTATTTTGTTAATTTACTCTTTTTGTTTAAATTAACAATTGGTATTAGAGCTGTGGTTGGATTGAGAAAGATGGAAGAAGAAGAAGAAGGTGAAATTTGGGAGATATATAATGGTTTTATGCTCTGTGCTTTTTTGTACTTTGAGCATTGTGTACATTGGTGAGATGGTTGGAAAAATAAAGAGAATTCAGTTGAGGAGGAGGAGGCTACTGGGTTTGTTTCTTATTCCACTATTGATACATTTGTGGCATGTATTAGCCAAACTTTTGATGTTTAGAAAATTGATGCAGCCCCTATGGTGAAGGTTGGAAACCATGATATCTTTGACTCTGACTTGATTTGGAGAAGGCCAATTTGAAGTGTAAGTGAACAAGGGTTTGTAAAGTTAAATTTTTCCAAGCTAGTTGTAATGTGAGTTATGAAATCGAAGTAGGGATATCGCAATTCATGGTTGTAGTAGTTGGCCTTCACAAGGGAGATTGTTAGGAATGTGAAGTCCAATGATCACATGACCATTTGCATTCTCCCATCCCTCTCATTTTTTTAGCTGATTACAATTGTATAAATGGTTGTATGCAATTCATATATGATGTATTTTTAGGTAACTATTAATGAAGAGCTTTCCCTATTTGTAAGTGGATGCACTCTTAATGATGAACCACTATAAATTTGTGTCGTGTGTCTTTATAATGTTATTTGCTATTTTTTTTAGTTTAATTGTTGATTATATATTTTTCTCTACTCATTTAAATTATGATACATAGAACATAAGGTCTTGACACTCTTGACTATGCAATTAATATTGCTTTTATTCCACATACTTATGAGTATGACATAACCTTTTAGAATTATTTCACATGGACACTCATTGTACTACTTTTAACAATCAATGTCATGGTTCATTTTACTTAGCCTGCGAGCTTGGAATCTTTAGATGAAAAAAACATTGACTCTTGTGAGGGCATGGGGAAGTCGCTAACAAACTTTAGCACTTTTCATTTAACAAATCACGCTCCTCCATGCTTCAAGGGATTAGGAAATAAAGAAATAGCCCATGCGAGGATGCGGGGGCCTTAAAATATAACAAAATACCATCCCGCATGTCTTCAAGGACTTCAATGAACCATTATAAACATCTGTAAGGAAGCAGGGCGTGGGGAGGCTATGACTTAATTGATTCAAAATGTTCACATGCATGTAGCAAACTTAAGTGGCTTAATAAAATTTCTTAGGGCTCGATAAATGATTCAGCTGATTTTTTATTATTCACTAGGTGAAGAGGGCTAGTTAGGATGCAAACTTGGTAGGTTCAACACATCTACTAGATATAGAAGGTCAACAACAAAAATCAAATAAAGAAAAGTCAGAAAAAAAGAGGGTTTAAGGTTTTTCAAAAATATAGCATGAATAAATCTTACGAAAGTTTAATTATTTTTTTTTGCAAACTCTAACAACCATAATCATATATTTATTAATTAAAATACTTTTCATTAAATTAGTCAAATTTCTTCATTAATCATACTTTTGTTTTGTTATTTGATATTAAAACTTAAAAATACTTATGTAGGTTTTTTTTTTCTTGGAGAAGGATTGTATTGAGCGAAGGGAGTAATCATTAGATTGATGTGTGTAATTAGGACTATTAAAGAAAGGGTGTATCTTTTAAGTCATACAATACCACAAAATTTACTATAATACTAACAAAAGAATAAGCATCCTCGCCAACCTTTTAATCACCAATCATTTGTTGATCTTCAATTCTTTTTATAGTGTTGAGGTCCAATTTTTGTATAATTTATTAACTCAAGTTTTTAATGATTCCATCTACAATTGGATAGATTAGGGATGCATTTATTCAAAAAACATGTTCGATTAAAAAATTGACCATCATTGTGATTTAGTTATGCTAGGATTCCCATGCCATGGAGGATGGTAAGATAGATCATGTTCTAAAAGAAAAAGAACACACTTCCTTTCATTTTAGTCCATAAAAATTGTTTCTTGCAAAGATGGGATATTGAGACAAGTTTTATCCAAATTTGATGTAACACACAAAATGCAAAATAAATCTATTTATTGATGTTTCTTGGAAGCTAAGCTAATATTTTGATATGGTGTGTAGTATAAAATATAACTCCTCATCTTTTAATAAAAATAGAAGAATATATAAATAAATTTTGACTTAAAGATAATCTATTAAATTTTAAAAGGATGGTGATATAAGGGAAACTCAAATAAATAAAATAAACAATAAAAATAATTTCAATTAAAATACCTATAAGACACTAATTGCCTATTTGAATGAATAAAACTTTGAATGAAAAAGAGGGGCCCATAATTTTCTTTAGCAAAATTAATATACATTATGCAAGAAAGTTGCATCTAAATGATTATAAAATTGTAACATTATAACAAATAACTTATAGCATGTCTACAATGATATATTTTTTAAATGAACGTACATTACATTAAACTTGTCAAATTTCTTCATTTATCATACCTTGATTTTACTATTTAATATCAAAAGTTTAAGTACTTATGTAAGTGATTTATTTCTTCTTGGAATTAGTGTGTATTCAGCAAATGAGTGAGCATGTAACTAAGCCTATTTAAAAAAGGATGTATTTTTATCCCATACAATATTACAAAATATACTATAATACTAATCAACGAATAAACATATTTACCAACCTGTTTATCACAACTCTTTTATTGACGTTCGGGTCTTTTTAAAGTCTTGAACCTCAAATTTAATAAAATCTATTAACTTATTGTTTATATCAGTCTATTTTAAATTGGAATAGTGAAATATGCTTATTCACAAATGTGTTCGATTCCAAAGTTGACCGTCATTGTGATTTAATTACGCTAGAACTCTTGTACCATTGAAGATGCTAGGATATATTATATTCTAAAAAGAAAAGAAAATGCTTTCTTTAATTTTAGTCCATCAAATTTGATGCTTGTGAAGATGGGATACCAAGGTGAATTTTATTTAATTTGAACTTACACTCAAAATGTCAACCTTTTCCATTTATCATTGTTGCTTGAAAGCTAAGCTAATATTTTGATACAGTGTATAGTATAGAGTAGAATTCTTCACTTTTTTAAAAAAAAAAAGCATACATAAAAATATTAATATGCAAATAGTAATCTATCTAATTATTTAAACTACAAATAAACAAGAACGAATCCATAATTTTGTGTAACAAAATTAAAATATTTAATGTAACTACATATTTAAAAGATTACAAAATTATAAGATAATAACAAATAAATTTTTAACATCCATATGATAATATATTTATTTATTAAAATACCTCACATTTAACTTACATGATTTTGTATTAACTATAAGCTTTATTTTATTACCTCCAAGATTCAAAATTCAATCTCCAAGATTCAATCTCCAAGTGTTCCAAAATTTTGGCTCAAATGACACAAAACCTGAAAAATCAGGGAAAACACTTCCACTTTTTGGCCAAAAAGTGGACTTATCTTCTTGCACTAATCCATATAGACCAAATTACTTTTACCTTTCACCATATGGTTATCTGGTTGTGTCATATAAATATTCTCCTCCAAATCACCATGAAGGAAAGAAGTTTTCACTTTTATTTGCTCAACCTCTAAATCGTAAGCAACAACAATAGAAAGTAAAAATCTAATGAATGTCATTTTTGCAACAAGAGAAAATATCTCACCATAATCAACACCCTCAACTTGAGAGTTGACTTTTTCAACCAATCTTTCTTAATACTTCTCAACGCTTTCATCTGAACCAATCTTAAATTCTTGAATTCCCATTTGCAACCAATAGGCTTTCATCCTTCAGGCAATTATACAAGATCCTATGTATTATTCTTTTTCAAAGTTGTCATTTCTTCTTCCATAGAAATCTTCCAAGATTCTGCATCATTCATACTTAATGCCTCTTCTATAGATCTAGCTTCATCCACATTAATATTCAAAGAAAAAATGCATCTCCAATCATTAGGTGAATACCTTTCAAGTGGTTGTCTATGTCTTGTAGACCTTCAAACAAGCTGAGTTAGAGGTTCTTCCTCCACTTTTGAAGATTCAGAGCTAGATGAGCTCTCCTCAACTTCTTGCCTATCAAGTGGTCTTGATTCAACTCTTTTACATGTAGAATAAAATTGAATCACATATTTTTGTTTAGTCTATTTTGGCTACAATGTAACAAAACGAGACTTAATTTCTCTTAAAATAACACTTCTACTATGAATTACCTTTTGTAGAATAGGGTCCTAGAAAGCTTGTATCCTTTCACACCATAACTGTAACTAATGCAGGTACATTTCATAGCCTTGTTCTCCAACTTTGTTCGCTTCTCCTTTGGCACATGTGCATATGCCTCACAACTAAAAACTCTAAGATGTCACAATTAAGGCTTGTGACCTAACCATGCTTCCATAGGCATTTTATCAACAAGAGCCAATGTAGGAGACATGTTAATTAGGCAGCAAGCAGTGGCAACAGCTTCAACCCAAAACTTTTATTGCATACTCCTAGCCTTCTCCATTAGTGTCTTGTTCATTCTTTTTGCAACCTCATTATGCTGTGGAGAATATGGATTTTTCTTCTGTCTGTTAATACCACAGTCTTACAGAATCTATCAAAATCATCAAAGAAAAATTCACCACCATTATCAATCCTCGAACATTTAATTTTCTTTCCAATCTGCAACTCAACCATTGCTTTAAATTCTTTAAAATGACTAAAAAACTTCAGATTTACTCTTTAGAAATTATACTCATGTCCTTCTATTAAAATAATCAATAAATGACACATAATATGTCGATTTTCCAATCGAAGGAACATCTACAAGACCAAACACATCAGAATGAATAAGATCCAAAACACCACAAGATTTATGAGAAATCAAGTAAAACTAAACGTGGTTCTATTTTCCATAAATGCAATGCTCACAAAAATCAAAGTCAAGATTACAATCTTTCAAACCTTTAACAAGGTTTTTATTTTTCAAGGTCCTTAGACCCTTTTCTCCAATGTGGCCAAGTCTTTGGTGCCATAACATAGTCTTCTCTGTAGGTAATTTGACACCCTTAGGCACCCAAAACCCATGTCCATCAACTAAAGGTGAAACCCTCAAGTCTTCCAACAAAGGATCTACAGTTTTTCATTTTACAGAGGTGCTATTACACTCAATAGTGTATGCCTCTAGCTGATACAAAGTGTCAAACCTAACACCCCTAGCAATCACCATAGAACCCTTAATCATCTTACATCCAACATCACAAAAGACTAAATGCACACCTGCATCTATCAGTTTGCACACAGATAATAAATTTCATTTTAATCTAGGGATATGCAACACACTGCTAATCAATTTTATTCTACAATGAGGAAACCTGATTCTAACTTTAACTTGACCAACAATCTCTAAATGTGAATCATCACCCAAGTACACCTTACCTCCATTAAATTATTCATATTTAGAAAACCAATCTTTATTGGAAGTTATATGAAAATATGCACCTAAGTTATTTAACGATGCATCATTACCTGCCTGAGTAGCCAGAGCTACAATGAATGCATCACCATCTTCCTTCTTGAACTCAAAATAAGAATCAAACTTCTTCTTTTTCTTCTTCTTTTCTCCTTTGCAGTCCTTACAGATGTGACTTGGTCTACCACAATTCCATCATATGACTTTGGACTTTCCATGAGATTTTGATCTCCCTTTGCATTTGGACTTCTTGTGTTTCTCATTCTTCTTTCCTTTTTCCTTAGGTCTTCCTCAAACAGTTAGGGCTTCCTTCAAACTATTGGATACCCTCCTTCACATCTCTTCACCAAGTTGGGCTCCCGTCACATCTTTAGACTTAAAAACAACCAAATTACTACCGATAGCCATAACAAGAGAATCCCATGAATCAAACAAAGAACAAAGCAAGATCTGGGATTTCTCCTCTTCATCCATCTTAACACCAACATATACTAATTGAGACACCAACATATTAAATGCTTCTAGATGGTCTAAAATTGATCCACCTTCTTCCATCTTAAAGGAATACGATTTCTTCATCAAGAAAATCTAATTCAATAAGGGTTTCGCCTGATACATTTCACCAAGCTTAGTCCATAACTTCTTTTTGGTGTTCTCTTCATGGACATTGATTAGAAAAAAGTCTGCTAGGAACAATTTGATTAGACCCTTGGATTTTTTATCCATGACATCATACTAAACAGCCGTAGTAAGATCTGCAGGTCTTGAGACATTTGCATTAACAACATCTCATAGATCTCGATCTATTAGCAGATCTTCCATCTTCATCTTCCACATCTAAAAATTACTTCCATTAAATTTCTCCACCTCTATTTTCCCTAATGAACTTGCCATCTGAAAATTCCTGTAAAAAGATCAAAAAGTGTCTTCTGCACAAGTTCCCACTCAAATCTAGATTAGTTAAAAAAACCCAACAACCCATAATTGAAACCAAAGGTGATCAGGTTCTGATATGACTTGTAAGGAAGTTAAGTCACGGAACAACTTACTACACTAACCTTGAGAGGAGGGTAAAGCAAAAACATTTACAGATCATTACGACAATTACATAAACTTAACAGAAATAGACATAATAACATGCATACTATAACACATTGATTTACATGGGGAAAACCCTTTTGGTATAAAAACCCCACATTTGTAAACCAACTCAATATATAATTCAACAATCAATAATAAATTATAATATACTTGCAAATAAATCTCTTCATAGGAGTACCACTAATTAGAGACTCAAAAGTAACTCAATAGCCATAAGATTCTTGCACACAACTTCTATCTCACACACCTCATATATAGGAGATACAATAAAAGAAACCGTCAAATAGTATTACAAAACCATGGGATAAAACCACCCATTAAGGTATAGCCAACCTTATATCCAATCTAGATGTCTTCTGCCATGTTAAAACACACATCAACAAGTGCCCCTCCTTTTTTTAACTCATTTATATGCCCGATGTATTTTATACTTCCTATTTCAGGAGTACAAACTTCTAGAGGCCATAACTTGAGAACCGTGTGTCCAATTGACAAACCGTTTGAAGTTTCGGAAAGCTTGTGAAGTTTTTTATTAACCACTATGTCATTTATGCCCACTTTTTAGGTATTTCGGGCCTCTAAAGTCCTTAAAATAAAATTTAAACCTTTCATTGTGTCCCTTCAAAATGAAAAATTTAATATATTAAAAATCAATTGTGATCTTCTGATGTAACTTTACCAGAATGCTTATCTATCCACATAGGAGCTTTGGTAAGAATTTCACACCATTTTATGGTTAAATGAAAACTTACTATAAATAGTAACCTCATGTAAATGCAAGGTTGACACACCATTTTCCCAACAATGTGGTGGTGACCTACATGGAAAATCTAGGCACCCAAATATATAGCATCATAGAAATGATGACTGCCTTTATTGGACTCAAATAAACTTATCATGATACTACAAGGCACAATCATATCTGGGTGGTAGTGGGAGAACATAATTTCTAATTTCCTGCATGTCACATCTATATTTGAACATGTTGTGTTTCAACACGTCTTTAGGAAAGGCAATATGGCCATGGACAGGCTTGCCAACCTAGGCCCCTTCATCAAGGATATTAAAGTTTAGATAGATTTGTACAATTTTTGTGATGAAATCTGTGCCATGTTCAACGAGGAGAACTAAATCTATGGAATTAAAAGATTTAAAAATCACCTTTTTATTCAATTTTCTTTCTATAGTGTACTTTAATTATTCCTCGAGTTGGATGGATGTTATTAATGATAACGAAAGTAATTTTTTATTTACCACCTCGAAAAAGGGTTATTGCCATTTGAGTTTCTTTGATACTGCTTTGGCTTCTATCTCTGGGATTTCTACTTCTAAGGTGAGGGGAGATTTAATTGAAACAAAGTGGGATTCTTGTGATAACTATAAGGTTAATGTTTCCCTATGTGAGAAAGTTGTTGAAGGTAATTTGGAAAATTATGTAAAGGGTATGAATGCTTCGACCCTATGATTTTAGATGAATTTTGTCAATCATGGAAAAACGGTGTTGTTCAAGTGGGGAAGGTGAAATTTACTATGTCAGCAAAGGCTATTATTTTGTTGACGGGGTTGTCTATTGAGGGAAAGACTTTCCAAAAGAAGCCAAAAAGTAACTATAAAGAATATTTTAAAATGTTTCTGGGCCAAGGATATAATGTGGTCCGCCACCTTAGGAGCTTCAAAATAGATGATTTTCCTAGCATTTGGAAGGAAATGGTCAGGCTCTTGATGAAATTATTCACTCTTGAGGGATGCTTCAAAAGGTTTCACTCTCAGTTGTTCACAATATTCAATCACCTTCGACATGGGATAGGGATGAATTTCCCCTTTTGGATTTATACCTCTTTGTCTCAATCTATAGAGGTTGCCAATTCGAAGGGCTCCCTTCTCCTACATGATGGATAATCTTACATCTCTGTAAGTTCAATCAAAATTTAGTCTCTTCTAGTAGCCCTAATGTGAATCCCCTTGTTTCTGATTTGGGTCTGGGTTTGTGTCTTGAGCTTCCTATCAATCAACTTGCTACTGTTACTTCTAATAAACCACAAAAGGTGCCTACTGGGGTTAATACCTCTAGAAATGCTAAATCCAAGACCCATTTGGTTCTCCCCATTGGTGAAACCTCAACTTAAAAAATCAATCATTGTCAAAGAGGATTATAAGAATGCGACCTCCTCTTGGTCTACTGGGTCTAACTAGGTGCTGCATAATTCAAAGAGAAAAGAGGTTAACCCTCCGTCTCTCCATTACCCTTATGTTTTTCTCTTCCCCTTGTAGTGTCTTGTTTGAAAAGAAATTTTTGGACCTCTTTGCGGTGAAGGTCAACAAACTATGCAAAGGGTTCAATAAACATGAGCTTGTTCTATATTGGCTAATGATTCAATTTGAGGTGACAAAAAAAAAGCTTAACAATATTGAAGTGATTCTTGAAGTGGAGGGAAGAGTCTCTATTTGGGTGAACAATTAGGAGGAGTAGAGATATTCGATGGAGACATCACAATTAGCAAGGATGATTATGAAATGAAAAGCAATAGATAATTTGATTAAAGATCTCAAGCAAAAACTGGTAAAAAAAGAAGATTAATGACTTGGTCGAGATGGTGGAGGTTCTCCAGGCTAGTGAGGTGGAAATGAGGCAAACTATGGAGAATATGTTCAACCAACATAGAGAAATAATAGAGAAGAACTTTGCTTCTCTACAAGATATTCAGGATGAGATAGCCAGGAGGTGGGCAAAGAAAATGAGACATTTTGAGTCTCCATCTACTAGAGGGCTGGAAGCATTAGTTTCTAGGGTGAAAGCTTCACTGGATTCCCCAACTATGTCTTCTAAGAAAGATTTCAATGAAAAGATCTCTATGCTACATAAGGGTAAATACATTTGTTTGGAAAGGAATTTAGAGTTCTCTTCCACTCGATAAGCCATCAATTTGTGCTTTCGATGGGAGAGTGTTTCTTTTTGTTTCTTTTCTATTTCTAGTTGCGTCTAGTTTTCAGTTTAGTTTTATGGGTTTGCTAGCTTGCTAGTTTTTGTTGGGTCTGGGTAGTAGTAGGTTTTTTATTATGGGTTCTCACTCCTCATGAGTCTCAAGTTTTTTCACCTTGGTTGTAGTCATGTAAGGTTTAGGCCTCCCTTGATTTTATTAGTACTATCAAAACATTTATTGTTATATTATCAATAAAGAATTCATTAGCCTTTATGAAGGATCATCTCTAGGCAGTATGGTAACCATACATCATTTTAGAAAAAGTGGACTTTTATGGTTTATTCAGATGTTTGTTTTTAGCCAGTAATATATGATGAAGAAAGTTACCAAATTTTGTTATAACTCAGAATTTTCTTTTGTACTTTTGAGAATATATTGTATTTTTTTTCATATTATTATCTAAGATAAAGTGCATGAATACAAAATATTAATTTAGTTTGAGAATATTTGTTATATTGATAATTATATAGTTGTGATTGTCTCATTTGTAAAATATTATTTTATAGTTTGTGGTTATTTTACATACATAAATTTGCCCATAGCTAACCACACTCAAGTTTACTTTGTTCTAGCCATTAATTAAATAAATAACCATTATTTATTTAATTAGTTCACACATTATTCCTCAATATTAATTAAGTAGGCTTATATTTAGTTAATTAACTCTAACCTTAGTTGGAAATCTTCCCACTAAATCAGCTAGTTAATATCCATTTAATTAATTTATTTGGGATAAGTAACCTTTATTACCACTTTCTAATATTTAATTCCACCTCACCCTAAATCCTTGTCTATGTGTTCCTAGCCATTGAATTAGTTTACATAGTTGAAAATGTAAACTTACCATCATGTGACAAGTGTCCCAACCATCCTACTCTATTCCTTTCTCACACATATGTGAACATATATTTTACACATGTTAAGACACCCGACCTCTAACATATGTCATAAAGTAGACACCCTACATTCCTCACATGTCCCTTCCTTACCTTTCCTATTTGTGCTTACATATGTCTAAACATACCTAGCTCTTGTACCAATTTTTCCTGTCGATGTCAAGAAGATTGTTTTCATTGTTTTCAGGGGTAATGTGGACTATTGAAAATGAGGTCTGTATCTATTTGATATAACTATTATTGTGAAAATAGGATGAACAATTAATTTGGATGCACAAGTCTATATTGACTTTTAGAGTTCTCCATTAAAGTGGTTAGGGTTGAACTTGCATAATTAAGTTTTCTTATGTTGGTCTTAAGTGTAAACCCTTAACCCTAGCTACGCTTTAGTTACTTTTTGCATTAAGTCACTCTATTTGGTCTTATTTTCATAAGTTATAACTTAAGCTCCTTAAGGACGTTCTTTTTATAATGTAAGCTCTTTAAGTTAAGGATGTTCTTTTATCGGCATCCCATACCATCATCGATGTTCCCAATCCCTTCTAAAATTTCCTCTATGTCTAGGTCTAGGTTTATTGCATGGCCTTCATCATCGTCCAAATTAACTCTACTTTGCACAAACTTATTGCATGATGTAAGTCTCGATTAAGATTTGACAACCAACCTCCGAGCCAGGCTAGTGTGACAAGTGTCACTGTTTTCATGCAAGCAAGTTCTTCTACTGCCAATATCTTGCCAATCCGATGATGATGCATGGTCCTGCTATTTGTTAAGGTATCCGATGTGGGGCCAAGGTCCTTTAGAGATAAGAAGAAATATTATATCCATGTGTATGCCAAGTCTGCTATGATGTTTATGCCTAATTGGTTGTGCATTAGCCTAAAGTTAGAGTGCTAAAATGGTTAGGCTTGTGATGTAGCGCATTGTTTCCATATGTCTCAGTCCCATAGAAGAAGTGACTTATCTGTTCTTTGACTGCCTTCCTGTTCAAATACTTTTTTAATGGTTACCATTGCATTTTCACTCAGCAATGACTCCCAGCCAGTGTTGTTTATGGTGCGAAACTCCCTATTGCGTAGCCTTCGCTGTCCCACAACCACATAATTGTAATCTACTGGATCATCTTTACCTTCAACCTGCATAAATTTGTAAAAAACATTGGTGGAATTTACCATCTGGGTGTTGCTGGCCAATCTCAAGGCGTACGTTCTCTCTGCATACTTATAGACCCAGCAATGAATAGAAGAATAGAAGCAGCTAGTAGATGCCCTTCTAATCCCGATATATGCAAGACATATATTTGACCTATTCTTGTACTAAGTAGTTTTGGTGCATCATTATGATCAATATTTTATTTTTCCAAATTTCTCTATTCATTTTTACCTTTCCTTACCTCAAAAAACATTGGTCAAAGGCTTGGCAGCGAAAGAAACTATCAGGAAGGTTGATGTAAAGAATATGTCAAGCATGAAAGGATTGAGATATATGTATATGTATGTGTATGTGTATGTGTATGTGTATGTGTTTGTGTGTATGTATATGTATATATATCAATGCTTTCTTTTCAATCTTAAGAAAGGTGAATATTTACACAAACTCTATTGTGTTTCTTGACAGAGTAGAACATTTTAGGCTTAACATATACAACCCTTCAAAAGAGGAAGCAATCGAAAGTTTCCACATCCCTAACTCTAGCTAGTATGAGATTATGTATGTAGCATACATTGCCAAGTTAGTTTATTTAGAGATAAGGATAAAAGAAAATAATTAGAGCTTAATTCAGTTGTAAATATAATAAAAGAATGAATTTTACATCATTATCATGTAGGCCATCCACACATCTATGAATGTTATATTCGATCTTTCCCATCATAATAATTGTTCCACTATTATATTTGATTTAAGAGAGATCATTCACTTATTATGTTGGAAAGCTTCACTAACGTGTCCCTAGTTTGTCTCCACACATCACTTTGAGAGATTCAAATATATAAAATACAAATACGTAATTCATATCAATTCCAAGTATTAAATTCATGATCTTTATAAAATATAGAATCCTTGACCTCGTCATAAAATATAGAATCCACTATGCGAACATGCATATCTAGAACCATGATATTATTTATACTTAATGTTAGAATGCAATGCCATACATTAAGGAAAAAAGGGGTTTAATATAGCTATTATTTTCATGTCGTGTAGTTTTGTACGTTTCAAGGGAATCTGCTTTTCAGTAACAATCAATGGTGAAAGATTTTTCATAGCGTTCCCACAAAACGAAAGTGCATTCCCATTCCTGAACAGCTAGGCAGACAGAGTGGTATTAAAACGGGAGAAGTGAGCCGACATGTAGCATGGGGTGGGGGACTAAAGCAATCAATAGTAATACGACTATCTTTAATGTCTGTCAAGAACAAGGAAGGGTGAAGTCCAAGTCGAGGATCGGATTCATTCCAAGTCTTTAACAGCTGGATAAAGTGGTACTAAAGCATTACATTCATGATAATTAAAGATTAACCTTACAAATAAAGAATAAAAAATAAATACCATTACATCCTTGACCGTAACATATTCTACCTTCTCAGTATCTAGAACTTTAATATTAGTAACAGCTAATGTTGAAATGCAATGCGACACATCGAGGGAATAGTTATTCTCTTTGTGGCTGTCATTTTTACGTCCTATCATTATGGACGTTTCGAGGGAATTACTTCGACGTGTCTCTAGAATCTGTTTGTCGGCCACAATCAATGGTGAGAGATTTTTCGTAGCGCACCCACAAAACGAAAG
The DNA here is from genome assembly GCF_030272615.1 of Cryptomeria japonica. Taxonomy (NCBI): domain Eukaryota; kingdom Viridiplantae; phylum Streptophyta; class Pinopsida; order Cupressales; family Cupressaceae; genus Cryptomeria; species Cryptomeria japonica. The sequence goes on along the minus strand of NC_081411.1, from coordinate 333,287,025 downwards.
TACATTCCAATTCTTTAACATCTAGCCAGACAAAGTGTTATTAAAGCAGTAAGAGTTACCCACATGTAATACGGGGTGGGGATGAAAGCAACTCAATAACTTTGCTCGGTCGACGATCTTTCAATTCTTTCACGGAGGGGATTCAATAAAGAAGAGTGAAGTCAAAGTCGAGGATCAGATTCACTAGTTGTCAAAGCAACCGACACATAACTTCACGACGATGGTGAGCAACAGCTTTCCAAAATGGCATTGGAATGGGAAATGTGAAAATACTAGTCATCACTGAAAGTCTTTAATCAAAATAGTGAGTTTCCGTGAGCATTTAAACTCTACTTTTTCTACTTTATCGTTTTTTCTGAACTTCCAATATCTTGATTTCATTGATATAGTTTTTAATAAAGTATACCACCTATCTCTTTCTTAGCACCTAACACATTATATAACCAAATACCCAGTCCTTATCTTTTTTATGATCAATTGAAAGGATCAATTGAAGATATAGTGATTATTTTATTACAGATGGTGGATTCATTGTCCTCCACAGTTTGATTAATAAAAATTCCCTATGACATCTATGGGCCTTCCTGTTTTTGGTTTAGTTTTGGTATTTTTGTTTTCATTGTAATCTTGAAACAATATAAGTCTAGGCTACATACATATATCATTCAAAAATTTAGGTTAGGTCAAATACAATGACATAAAATAATAGAACTATAATCTTAGTCAATGCACTATATGTATTACACTAATGTAATTTGAGAATATTTCATTTATCACACTGAATAAATAGTTTAAATATGCATAGCTTCCTTGCATCTTCAAAGGGATTATATTATTATAGAGTGGTAGTGGTAAGAATGATATAACATATGAATTTATATGCTTTCAAAATGATAGGGTTGCACATTTATGACTAAGAACTCTACATTACCCAAATATCTAACTTCTCACTTAGTAGAATCATAATATATAGAAAACTGAGCTTGAAACTCAACAAAAAGATATCTAGACTCAACATATAATCCAACTAACAAAAGTGATTAGTAATGCATTGAATGCATAGAAATCTTTTGTCTCAACTTAGATTTCATGATTTTAGAATAAGTTAAAATAAATTTTCTCTTTATCAGACAAATAATTTTAAGCAAACGTAATTGATGATTGTAAATATAGACATCCCAACTATATATACTTTGTCATAAAGAGTGAATTTATCCATATTATAGTTGAATGATTCATTTGAAACGCGTTTTGAATGTTTTTTGAAGAATACTTTATTTGGACACTATAATTGTGATCTTGCCATCCTTATCATTTAGTCATCTTCTATAAGTAACTTTACCTTTTGTAGCATGAAATGAACTAGGTACCTTATCTTATGATAAATATTTGTCAATATTTTGTATTCAATTGCTTACATAGTATGTTGTGCCTTACATAAACATTATTTGTTGGTTAATTAAATCCTTGAAGTAAATCATCATCAAGATAAATTTATCATTTTGTGAAAGTTGGACAAACAATCTTATCTAAGTTCTTCGGTGGCCCTATTGGTAAAAGGTTGCACAAAGCCTATCAAAATCTATTGTTGGCTGTTTGTTCCCTTAGCTAGTTTGACCCAAGTATAAGGGGATTTGGTAAGAGGATGGTTTAGGGTGCATTCCTAAACATCTTGATTTTGATTAGGTGATTTTGTGTGTGCGGGACTTTCATTCCAACTGGTTGTGGTTCTGGTCAAAAGCCTCTTTTCAAAGAAAAGAGGTTTGCCTTTTTTGTTTTTGTGGTCTTGGTGGTCTTATTGCTTATGAGCTACTCCTTTGTGCGTATCTTTGTGGCAATTATGTAAAGGTTTGGGCCTATCCCAATTTTATCTAATCAAAACAATTGTATTGGAAACAAATATATCTTTAAGATTTGTGAAGATAAATTCAGAGTTTGTCCTAAATGTTACCTTATTATAAAGTACTTTAAATTTTGCACAATTTTTGTACTTAATATCTTAATTTTATAAATTTAGGAAAAAATTTCACAAGTGAAGAAAATTTCTTATCTTCCTTCTTAACTAGTGCAAAAATAATAACCTTCCTAATGAGATTTATTTCATATAATAAACATCTTGGAACCCTAAATTATAAGTGTGAGTGACAAGGACCATATATAATGCAATGTGAAACATATCACTCAGGTACATGATAAAATTTGGCTTATAATAGGTATTCATGTTGATCTAGATAAGTTTACAAGTGCACAAATATATTTAGGATGTAATCAATTTCTTAAGGAACATGAAAATTGCTATTATTATCTAGCATATGATTACTCTGATTTCTAAGATCAATCTCTACTTGACATGATAAGAAAATGTATGTTAAAAAGTCAACACCACTAGATTAAAATAACATAAAAATAATTAATAAATACATGATAGGGATCATATATAGCATCAATATTTAAGTAACAAAATCATGTTTGATAAGGATTATAAACATAAGATACTAGCATCTCACACACATATACATATACATATGCATATACATATACATATACATACACATACACATGCACATACACATATATATCAATAACGTACCATCTTTCTTCGTGATGATCTTAATATTTGGATCATGTTTCCTAATTAAGGTTCCGAAAAAACCAAAATCCATAAACACATTGAGCACAATGAGCTTGTGAAGATCATAATTTCCGTCGACCACTTCCTTAAATCTGTTGTCACAGAAGTAAATGACCAAATTCCATCCTGACGTTTGAACTGATGCATCACGGTAGATCTCACAAGAGTATGTCCATAAGTTTTGATTTATGGGAATCTTCATGTTTGTTTTATGGAGTCGTTCCAAAACGCCTTGGTGTAGGGATCACATTTTCCCAAAAGGTGCAAATATTTGGTTAGTTTCGCTCAACTTTACTAATTTGGGACAGCTAGCGTTGACACACTATAGCTTCTACGGCGTTTCCTTAACCAATTTGTCATTAAAGATAATTGATTCTGATAATCTTCATTACTTCAGCAAATTTTTAATGCTTCAAAATACAAGTGGGAAAACTTAAAAGTACAACTGTTTGATTACTTGCTAAAATCCCTCGCTTGTTGCTAAAAACGCTTCTTCGACTGCAAACCTCTTTAAAATCTTCTTTTTAGATGCAAGGTGAATGATTTGATATGACCAATTGAAATTTATGAAAACCTCCGAGAAGAACTACTAAGTCATGTCTGCAATTAATTCACTCACACGAGCAAAAGTTCAATTCCATAGTCATAAATTTTGAACTCGAACCATTGGTCCTTTGGATCGAATGAATGAGACCACTTTGACAATTGTTGAACTTTACATTTCAACTTTACTTTCCACGGTGGCCTCTAGATAACCACTTTTGTCCTCGCTCAAAAGCCTGCAGACTTATCTTAGTCCCACATAGTCTCCCGGGAGGCATGCAGGGATACTATCTCTTCACATTAATATCAGGCCCAATGGCCACATAATGTGATCTTGTAGTCTCGTGGAATTGAAACAATTCTTGCTGGCTCACCCACGGGGGCACGAGGAGTGGCTTGACCTCTAACTTGAGAGTGACAATTTCTTCAACCTGCATGCTCGTAGGCTTAGTTTTAATTGTGTTCTTTGTGTTAAGAATTTGAAGTTCAATAGTCACATGAGCATCCATATTTTCCTAACTTTTCGTTTCATAGTTGAATACGATTGTATAAATGGCTATATGTAGTCCATGTATGATGTATTATTTGCTAACAATTAATGAGTAGTTCTCCCTACTTGTAAATGGGCATAGCCTTAATGGTGAACCACTCTAAGTTTGTGTCTTGTTTTTTAATCGTGTCCTTATTTTGTTAATTTACTCTTTTTGTTTAAATTAACAATTGGTATTAGAGCTGTGGTTAGATTGAGAAAAGATGGAAGAAGAAGAAGAAGAAGGTGAAATTTGGGAGATATATAATGGTTTTATGCTCTGTGCTTTTTTGTACTTTGAGCGTTGTGTACATTGGTGAGATGGTTGGAAAAACAAAGATAATTCAGTTGAGGAGGAGGAGGATGTTGGTTTTGTTTCTTACTCCACTATTGATACAACTGTGGCATGTATTAGCCAAACTTTTGATGTTTACAAAATTGATGCAGCCCCTATGGTGAAGGTTGGAAACCATGATATCTTTGACTCTGATTTGATTTGGAGAAGGCCAATTTGAAGAGTATGTGAACAAGAGTTTGTAAAGTTAAATTTTTGCAAGCTGGTTGTAATGTGAGTTATGGAATCGAAGTAGGGATATCACAATTCACGGTTGTAGTAGTTGGCCTTCACAGGGGAGATTGTTAGGAATGTGAAGCCCAATGATCACATGACCATTTGCATTCTCCCATCTCTTTGTTTTATAGCTGATTACAATTGTATAAATGGTTGTATGCGATCCATATATGATGTATTTTTTGGTAATGATTAATGAAGAGCTTTCCCTATTTGTAAGTGGATGCAGTCTTAATGGTGAACCACTATAAATTTGTGTCTTGTGTCTTTATAATGTTATTTGCTATATTTTTTAGTTTAATTGTTGATTATATATTTTTCTCTACTTGTTTAATTTAACACTTTGACACAGAAAACACAGGGTCTTGACACTCTTGACTATGCAATTAATATTGCTTTTATAAGTATGACATAACCTTTTAGAATTATTCCACATGGACACTGGATGTACTACTTTTAACAATCAATGTCATGGTTCATTTTACTTAGCCTGCGAGCTTGGAATCTTTAGAGGAAAGAAACATTAACTCTTGTGAGGGCATGGGGAAGTCGCTAACAAACCTTAGCACTTTTCATTGAACAAATCACGCTCCTCCATGCTTCAAGGGATTAGGAAATAAAGAAATAGCCCATGCGAGGATGTAGGGGCCTGAAAATATAACAAAAAGGGACGAAGTGATGCTCACAAAATACCATCCCGCATGTCTTCAAGGACTTTAATGAACCATTATAACCATCTGTGAGGAAGCAGGGCGCGGGGAGGCTATGACTTAAGTGATTCAAAATGTTCACATGTATGTAGCAAACTTAAGTGTCTTAATAAAATTTCTTAGGGCTCGATAAATGATTCAGCTGATTTTTTATTATTCACTAGGTGAAGAGGGCTAGTTAGGATGCAAACTTGGTAGGTTCAACACATCTACTAGATATAGAAGCTCAACAACAAAAAAACAAATAAAGAAAAGTCAGAAAATAAGAGGGTTTAAGGTTTTTCAAAAATATAGCATGAAGAAATCTTACGAAAGCTTAATTTTTTTTTTGGCAAACTATAACAACCATAATCATATATTTATTAATTAAAATACTTTGCATTAAATTAGTCAAATTTCTTCATTAATCATACCTTTGTTTTATTATTTGATATCAAAACTTAAAAATACTTATGTAGGTATTTTTTTTTTCTTGGAGAAGGATTGTATTGAGCGAATGGAGTGATCATTAGATTGATGTGTGTGATTAGGACAATTAAAAAAAGGGTGTATCTTTTAACTCATACAATACCACAAAACTTATTATAATACTAACAAAAGAATAACCATCCTCACCAACCTTTTAATCACCAATCATTTGTTGATCTTCAATTCTTTTTATAGTGTTGAGGTCCAATTTTTGTATAATTTATTAACTCAAGTTTTTAATGATTCCATCTACAATTGAATGGATTGGGGATGCATTTATTCAAAAAAACATGTTGGATTCAAAAATTGACCATCATTGTGATTTAGTTATGCTAGGATTCCCATGTCATGTAGGATGGTAAGATAGATTATATTCTAAAAGAAAAAGAACACACTTTCTTTCATTTCAGTCCATAAAATTTGTTTCTTGCAAAGATGGGATATTGAGACAAGTTTTATCCAAATTTGATGTAAGACACAAAATGCAAAATAAATCTATTTATTGATGTTTCTTGGAAGCTAAGCTAATATTTTGATATGGTGTGTAGTATAAAATAGAACTCCTCATCTTTTAATAAAAATAAAAGAATATATAAACAAATTTTGACTTAACGATAATCTACTAAATTTTAAAAGGATGGTGATATAAGGAAAACTCGAATAAATAAAATAAACAATTAAAATACCTATAAGACACTAATAGCCTATTTTAATGAATAAAACTTTGAATGAAAAAGAGGGGCCCATAATTTTCTATAGCAAAATTAATATACATTATTCAAGAAAGTTGCATCTAAATGATTATAGAATTAGAACATTATAACAAATAACTTATAGCATGTCTACAATGATATATTTTTAAATGAAAATACATTACATTAAACTTGTCAAATTTCTTCATTTATCATACCCTGATTTAACTATTTAATATCAAAAGCTTAAGTACTTATGTAAGTGATTTATTTCTTCTTGGAATTAGTTTGTATTGAGAAAATGAGCGAGGATGCAACTAAGCCTATTTAAAAAAGGATGTATTTTTTATCCCATACAATATTAAAAAATATACTATAATACTAATCAACGAATATGGATATTTACCAACCTTTTTATCACAACTCTTTTATTGATGTTCAAGTCTTTTTACAATCTTGAACCTCAAATTTAATAAAATCTATTAACTTATTGTTTATATTAGTCTATTTTAAATTGGAATAGTGAAATATGCTTATTCACAAATGTGTTGGATTCCAAAGTTGACCATCATTGTGATTTAATTATGCTAGAATTCGTATACCATTGAAGATGCTAGGATAGATTATATTCTAAAAAGAAAAGAACATGCTTTCTTTAATTTTAGTCCATCAAATTTGATGCTTGTGAAGATGGGATATCAAGGTGAATTTTATTTAATTTGATCTTACACTCAAAATGTCAACCTTTTCCATTTATTATTGTTGCTTGAAAGATAAGCTAATATTTTGATACAGTTCATAATATAGAGTAGAATTGCTCACTTTTTAATAAAACTAAAAACATAAATAAAAATATTAATTTGAAAATAGTAATTTATCTAATTATTCAAACTATAAATAAACAAGAACAAATCCATAATTTCATGTAACAAAATTAAAATATTCTATGTAACTACATATTTAAAAGATTGCAAAATTATAAGATAATAACAGATAAATTTTTAACATCCATATGATAATATATTTATTAATTAAAATACCTCACATCTAACTTACATGATTTTTTATTAACTATAAGCACTATCTTGAAAATAGATGACATTGAGCAAATGGAATAAGGATTAGATTGCAGTGTGTAACTACGTCTATTGGGAAAACGATGGATCTTTTAACCCAAACAATACCACAAAGCTTACTTATAGTACTAAGCAAGGAATAAGCATCCTCACCAACCTTCTTTTATCACCCCATTTCGTTGAGAATCTTGATCAACTCAATGTTTAAACCATTCCACCGGAAATCAGATTCGTGAGGTATGTTACAAACATTCCATCTCATCCTAACAAAGATGTTCGATTCCTAAATTGTCCATCGTTATGCTTTAGTTATCGTGGGATTCCAATACCATGGAAGGCGGTAGGATAGATTATATTCAAAGAAGAATAGACCGCACTTTCCAAGAAGAATTTACTTTTCAGCCACTAAAATTCGATTCTCGTAAAGCTGGAATATTGAGGACGACTTTATCCAATTTACTTTTCAGCCACTAAAATTCGATTCTCGTAAAGCTTGGAAACTAAGCTAATGCATACGGTGGGGAGTATAAAGTAGTATTACCTCACCTCTGGCACAAATGCGTTCTCATTGAGCTAAGACTAATATCTCGCTTGAAACAATGAGTCGTTATGGGAGAAGAAGCTATTACTATGATGATACCAACTATGACCAGAAGGTTCCTAAAAATTACAATGATATCCTGGCCAAGGCCGTCAATCCGGTCACCCATAGTTCAAAGAAAGAGCTCTACAACAAGCTTTGCCAGTCAATTCCTATAGAAGGTGGAACAAAGGTATAAGGCCATTAATATTTCTATATTTCTCTTGTTCTCTATTATGATCTGCTAAATAGCTTGACCTGTATATTGTATCTGTGAGAAATATAGATACTTTGGTTAGATGGATCCACCGACAAAATAGCGATCATGGTGTCTGCTAAAGCTTTAGACATTATTGAAGGTTTTGACAGTCGCTGCTGGCAATGGGTCTCGACCCAGGACTCCAGGTTGGTATGTCAAACAAACTGTCGTGAATCGTGGGCCTTTTATACATAATTAAGTAATATTTTTTTGAACCATGTAGATTCGGACTAGCTGCAGAAGTAAAAAAGGTTGAGTGGTTTGAAGTGTGGCAATGCATCGACTGCACGCTCTTGACTCCCGAAACGGAGTACAGCGTGTCGTTTGTATTGAAGATAGAAAAAAACAGCATGCCTACATGTCCATCACCATTCACATTTTCGCTTCTAACAATGGATGGAAAGTTGATTGAAAAGGCTATATATTTGGATGATCACCAGAAATCAGTTACGAAGGACAAGCCCAATATTATAAATGCAGAAAAAGGATGGACAGAATTTGTCGTGGGCGACTTCGTTACAAAGGAAAGTTGTGACAGCATGGAGATTGATGTCTGTATGAAAAATACAGACTGCAATTTCATTAAGAGGGGCATAGTCATAGATGGAGTGAAGATTAAGCCTAAGTAGTGACTATCAACTGCCTTACCTATAGATTAGCAATATACAAAGTTGGCTTTCGCCGTATGTATTTCATTATGTCGCTCAGCATTGACTCTTAGACTGCACTGATATTTTATATATGTTAAAACATATTTTATATTTTATTATATTTATATCAGCGACTTTAGTATTATGATTATGCTTATCTTTATATTTTAATCAAGCATAGTTATATGTAGATATGGTATTATCTATTTGATCAATTATTGGACATTGTGCTACACTATTTTATGCTATGCGTAGATGTTTGATGTGTTAATTGAAAGTGTTATGTAAAGTTGTTTTCGCTTGGTCTTCTTATTCTCTCACATGAATCATCGAAATTGATTCAAGAATTAGGGTTTTGATTATAGTTTATGCTTGGACTTAAAGGAATGGAATGGAAGGATTGGTGATTTGCATAATTTATAGTCAAATATTATAAAGAAAAAAAAAAAATTTGTATTGGCTTGAATTTTAAACCTTTTTTTGAATTTTTATATTAACTAGCTTAATTTCCCATTATTTGATTTTGTCCACTTTATCTTGACGCATTTGAGCTCATTAAGTAGGATATGAGTTCCAATAATTCAAATTTTAAAAAATTTCCGTTTGTTTAGAATTATTATTATTATTTTTAAATATTATGTGATTGAAAAAAAATGTTTTAATGCCCTTCTCAAGAATGTATTCTTAGAATTTTTTTTTTTTTGGTTTAAAAAGTTCGTGAGGTTTGAGTTTACAATTATTGAAATTTGACATTTTATTTACTTTTATGTATCAATAATGAGTGTTTGATATCTTTACTTATTTGTAAAGTGTGTATTTAATGGATATAATATTATCTCACAAAAATAAGATGGAGAATCATAGGACCATACCTTTTATATAATCAAACCTCATTTTTCATGTAAAACATAACATGGAAATTAATAGGTATATAGGAAGTAATACGAAAAAATTTAATTATTTTCACATTTTGCACATGAATAAGATTAACTTGTGAGTTGGTTTTTAGATACCCATGTCGGTACATCTGATAAATATCAAAAACATTAGCATAACCCTTGATATAGATGTAAATTTTATTGAGGATACATAGTGGATGGAGCAATTAATTTGATTTTCAAGTTTGGAATACAATTTTTAAGTGTTAAATGTTTCTCATGGGGTTTGAAGATAGAAAAAGAAGGGGGGTAGAAAGTAGACATTAATATGTAGGTTTCGGATAGAGTTACAAAGTTGCATGAAAACTCTAAACCTCTAGTAAAACATGTTAATTTAGAAAAATACTCCCCAAATAAATTGGTGTAAGTTAAAACATTAAATAATGAGATTTAGAACAATGCTTGAGTAAGTATTTATCTCAAATCTTTCTATTGTTTATGCATAAATGTTGGATACATTGAATTTCATTACATTCTCATGATACCTTTGTGCATATATGTATGTATAATGTGAAATTCTATGTTCATGTTTCTAGGTATTTGTCCAATCTTGTTTTTGGAAAATAATTAGGGGTATTGTATTTGGTATGAAATCCCTATTATAGTATTTCAGTATCTAGTTTTTGACACCTATGTAATTGCTTGTTACATGTTCCTTTCATGGGGATGTGACTTGAATATTTATTACGTCTTCAAATCTACACAACTTCTTATGAATAACTATGCCTCCCAAGCATTACTATACTTATAAAGGAGAATAAGAAAATGCTAATAGATATTATCTTCACATTTAAATTGACAAATTTAGTATGGTTAGTTATGTTAAGTTATAGGAAATGGTCAACCTTACATAGCTAGTAAGGTTCAAAAATCATATTTTAACATGATTTCCTCCCAGTTAGGTAAAAATTTAGGAATTTAGTTCTCAACCTTCTAGTGGAAAAGAAGAGAGCCTATCATAGGTTAGTTCGTAGTTTGTGAGTGGCATTTTTAGAAGGTTAGGCATGAAGTAGTTTATGAAACTGTCTTAGTGAATAACACGAGGAATTTCTCTTTGGTCGCCACATCAATATTTTAGTGTTCTGTCGAGGTTACCTGAGTAGAGGCTAAGATTTTGGATTTTTTATAATTTGTGGTGCAAAATATGGTACTAATACAATGTGACTCCATTTTATGATGTCAATTCAAATGTGTACTTCCATCTATTGGTAATATGTGGGATAGAACGGTGGGTTATAAATTACCAAATTCACATGGGAAGCCATTTTGAACATGTTTCATGAAAAATTACAGTTTGGTGAACTTCATTTAGTGTTATTCTAATGATTTTTATTACCCTATTCAAATAATTAAATGATATTTCCTTAATATGTAAACTATTTCATTTAGTTGAGATAGTACGTAGATTTACTAGTTGGGAAGAATGTTATCATTAATAATTTTATCTTATGATTACAGTCTTGTATTATGCAATTAATTTCATTTCTTAATATTGAGACCTTAAATATCACTACAAATAAGGTGAAGATTGTTAAAATGTAATTGGAAAGATTCAAAGGAGGAAAATTATAGTGACAAGTAATAGTGCCTTATTAAGTATGGCATAGGGTTTGGGTACCACAACTCCACTATGGTGATATTTTTAAGACTTACTTGGTATTATCTAGAGCTCCCAAAGAATTATCTATAGGATATAGATTAATTTTAAGGATAAATAGGGTGGTCATCCTAGTCTAGTCTATTTTCATATAGAGAGATATAGAGATATCATTTTATAAAGTGTGGTCCCTATAAATATATAGGAGATGGTAAATCCAATTGTAAATTCTTTAATTTAAAATATTTGAGTAAATGATGTAACATATATCTTTGAGTGTTAGCACCATGTTTCACTTGTGATAAATAATCCAAATTGTTAGATATTATCCATAAAGATTAGTGGTAGTTTGGTTAAAGTAGCAAACAATTGTTGTTGGATTTTAGCATTTTTTATCACTAGGTAGCTTGATATTTGTGAAGATAGTTCTCCTCCTTTTAGTCAAAAATAAGAGAGCCTATCTTGGTAAATAAAAAGAGAGAGTTCTAGGGTCCCTCACAAGTCCAGATTTTGTGAGCACATTTATTAGTAGGCTAGGAATGAAATAAATCATAAGATTTTGTTAGTGAATAAAATAGATTTTTTTTCTCGTACCATCTTCTAGTATTTCATGGTTACATAGAGGTTATCCAAGTATATTCTTTTATTCTAGACATCTTTCTCTTCTTGATGATGCATATATAAGGTAGTAATGTTAAGGAACACCATTAACTAATACTAATTTAAATGTATATCTCCATCTAGTTGGGACACGTGGATAAGAATTATGTGTTGGATATTTATAGAATTTCATGTGGAAAACCATTTTGGGTATGTTTCAAGAAAACTATCTTTAAATTCAATTAAAGAATTATTACTGCAAGGAGATATTTTGACTTATATTATCTTATTTTGATAGTTTCATACTATGAAAAATAAATTATATAAATGAGACATTATGTAGCTTTAGTGTTTACAATATTCCAATTTTTTTTTTTATATGACTAAAATATTCTCTTAATCACGAGATCTTAAATATCACCATGGAGAAGGTGATGATTGAAATCAATATTTAAATAGAGGACATAAAGGAAAGTTGTAGTATATATATAATAGTATCTTTTTAAGTAGTTCCTAGGATTTGAGAAACTAAATTCCACTCCAATTGTAGTTGTAGGAGTTACTTGGAAGTTTGGTACCTATACTGTGCCATCAAGGAACCCCCATTGATATGAGCCAAATAAACATAAGAATACATGGATTTTTTTTGAATTAATTTAAGCATAACATATGCATGATAGGAAAGTTCTAAGTTCAAACCTCATAAATACAGTAACTTGTCTACTTACTATATTACACAAGCATAAGAATTAATACACAAAACATAAAAAGAGCACATGGAAAATTCTCCAAACACATAAGGAAACGTCAAAAAAAAATTGGACTCACACAAGACCCTCCTAAAGCTACAAGACTTGATTCAACAAAGATGACCTTCTATTAGATCCTAAGCATCTTTGATGGGCTCTAGTGAGCATCAACTCATACCCAGACACCATTGATGCCACTTAAAATCACATTAAACTAACCATGATGCCTTGAGGGTTCCCAAACATATGAATATCTATTCAACATCTTTGTTTGGGTTGTATTGAGTTTTCGAGACCAAACTCAATGGAAATTCTTGAGCACCAAAAATGGACAAAAGTGCCCGAAAAGTATAGAAACATGCCATAAAGACTAAAATAACTTGCACCAGATAAATATAATTAAAAATATAATGTAGATACTTGATAATAATATGTCACTTTGAGGGGGAAACCTTTTAATCCACTTCTACAGGATACCTCTTGAATAGTCTACAATAACAACTCATTACACAACGTGATGATAATAAATAGTATATACTTCATATATATAATATTATACCTTCAATATAACCTAGGACAACTTATATACTTAAATATGACTCTTAAGATGACCTAAATTCATAAATATGACTTTAATAATAATTATGTAACACAAGTGAGAGTTAATGTAGTCACAAGCCAACTACTTATAACATAATACACACTATAGTGCTAGGAACATAGCACACATGCATTATATATAGAATATGGCATGATGCAACCTAACCATTTAGATATCTTGACATCCTATTCTAGTGCAAATGTCCTCGTGGTACAAGTAACACATTGGCATCCTCTAATTTGCACAATTTTCCAAGGTAGTTAAATTTCTAGTTGGATAATATGGTTTCGTAGACACCCTATACATGTTGGTGAAGAGAAACTATATTGGAAATTCCTTAAAAAAGAGAAAATGAAAAATTTGTGACATGAAAAGGTATGCAAAAGTGTCCCTTGGTTAGTAGGTGACACGTACAAGCATGGGGGAATTGGGTGGACCCTAAACATATCTAGTCCACCCTAAAGTTCCCTAATTGATTCCCATCATTGCTAGACATGTCCATAATATAGATTAAACCTCATTTGAAGGTTTCACGTAACTTTGCGAATTGTATGAATGGGTCTAGATTCAATTGAAATCACATTAAACTTCACTAAACTAGTTAAGAAACCTTGAAACCTTTGAGACAGTACCAAATCACTCTCTAAGACTACACCAGATACTATAATGTTCATTTTATATCACTAATGAAAATGTTGCTAGGAACATAACAAGTTACAGCATTGAAATACAAATATATAATCAAAGAGATCATTTTAAACACTAACACCAGTCTAATCTATCTTAATATCATTATATTACATAATTCTCCATTTTGAATGTTAAAAATACAAATTATCAATGTAACAAATAATGTTTCAATATACAAGTCTTTATATTTTGAATTAAATGAATAACTAAAATAAAAAATGAGGATACAAGAACAACTCTTGATGTCAATCCTCCAAGCCAATTCAATTGGTCCCCAATAATGGTTGTGATGCCACCTAAACATGTGGAACCCTTAAGTCTACCCCATCATACCCATGGAGATAGTACCATGGCCCAAATACTCATACAAGATCATAAAAGTGAAAAAGTAAGGCTTACACACATGCCATACATAATGTATACATGATATATAATGACATACAAGATTATAATACAATATCAATAACGAAGGTAGTATAATGTCCATGCAGCCATCACATGTCTCTACTCAAATATACAAAAGACATTAGATGCTATAGTGCTAAGAAAAGGGAGTGTCATCATGCGAGCTTAAGAAGACACACCAAATAGAACTAAACATTATCTCATATGGATGAGAATTATCATCATGCAAGCCCTAGTGCCACATTAGTGGGCATATCTCTTTATTTAACTCCTGTTGTTCCATGTATGGGTATGCCTTCCTTAGAAACCTTTTTGCTCATGATAGCACTCAAGGCATACTTGGGGCACCAATTATCTTGTTTCTTTATTACCCCAATGTTGTATTATGTTATCACTTGATTTCAAGACTGTCGAATTGTGATTTCCAATTTTACCACTTATAGCTCGAGAACACAAATAGAAACCACTCCCTAGAGAAACTCTAGTACCCAACCTTAGAATTATCCCATTTTGAATGAATAACTAAACAAAATGCATTATAATGCAACATCACAAAATTCCTTTGTCACATATATGCATAATTGCCCAATTGACCACAATGTCATGAGGATAGATCCAATTCAACCCAAATTGAAATTAAATATAGATTTCCTATCATCCCACATTAGATTATCACATCAAATACATCAGAATTAATTTTTGTTTCATTTTTTTAATTTGGCCAATAACCAAGCCCATGGCTTTCCAACATGAACAAATGTCCCTTCAAAAACATTCAATCTTCAAAATGCAACAATAAATATTGTTAAAATACCATTTTGGTCCCCATATTCGCAATAGAATACCATATTGTATTTTACAATTCTCTCATTCAATACAAATTTAGGGAGCATATCATTTCATAGATTATGGTTTTTAACGTTTTTTGAATCACATTGGAAAATAAATAAAATATACTAGGAAGATGATTGGAATAAATTAACAATTCAATTGCAAAAAAATAGAAGATTTAAAAAAGACAAACCGAGAAGAAATTAATGACAACAAAATTTTACCCAGAAAAATCCAACTAGAACTCTCCCAATGAGCTTGAACAAAAGTCTCAATGTAGTAGGTTTTACATAGCCTAAATTGAAAAATAAAAGATGAAGTGTCAAAATGGTTCTAGTTTCCAATTATACAAATCCACTTTTTAATGAAACATAATAATAATAATAAAAATATAAGTGAAATCGATATTTAAATCTCTCAAATAAACCTTAAAGACAAACCATGCAATTATCAATATATTTTAAACACATATATGATAGATTAAACTATTTAAATATTAAATTATTACAATATCATTTAAATGTCTTTAACATACAACAAAATTATGACAACTTGCAAATAAATAAATATGCATAGATAATAATTACAAGTCTTTTCACGAATGTACAATAGGGTATACTAGTCATTACCTAAGTGGTAACTAGGGTGTAAACACATGTCAAAGGGGGATCATAATAATTAGGAATGATGAGTGTGGCTGGGTAACTTAACAGCTAGTGTACTACCTCCTATAACTACTCTCAACAAAATGGGTACACAAAGACCTATGGATGCAAGTATACTCGATACCCAATACCTATATCACTAAATAAGCATTATACACATGTGTGCATGTGTTCAACATAGCCTAGTCTAGGTCATATAATAATATGGTTAGTACATAATACATCATTAAATAAGCATTAACATAACCAATACATCATAATATAAATAGATCATCCTAAACATAAGCATAATGACATCATGCAACCATCTCAACATAACATCATAAGTATCACAATCACTAAATATACCTATACAACCATCTATAATCATTAATAGTAATATACACATTATCAAAACGATATAATTGTAATAAGGATGGAACACATGGACGCCAATACAAATCAATAATCATATGCAAAATTCAAATGTATCATATACAATATTGATATTAGATGAAAACCTCTAATGATAGGATGAAGACATTGGAATCATTATAGTACAAGTCCAAAGAACCCCCAATATTAAAAATATCTATATGAGGTGCATATCATAATAAGGTCAATAGGGTAGTCATCCTTGTGTATTCTATTCTCATATCATGGAGGGATAGATGTAATATTTTTGAAGAGTGTGCTCCCTAAAACTATGTAGGAGTTAGTAAAATAAATTATAGATTCCTATTTTTTGAGACTTTGAGTAGAGATCAAATCATGTGCTTTTGAGTTTCAGGACCATGTTTTAATTAGGATCAAGAGGCTACATTGTTTAATATCATTCATAAATATCAGTTATAATTGTAGCATCACAAATTATATAACCAATACAATTTACACCTCATGTTTGTGATCCTATTTTAGTGTGTCCCATTTTCATCCCCCTTGGTCCATTTTGGGCTTCTTTATTCCAACTTTTGATGTCACCTATTAGCACCATTATTCTCTCTTATTTCATATTTGACTAGTCTTATTTTAGGAGGGTTAGGGTGTGGAGCACCTTGTTCCTAGACCAAGGCACCCCAAAACACCATGGTCCCCCTTAAATAGGCTATTTCCCTCCACAATGGATTTTGGTCCTCATGGCTAAACATGACTATTGTAGGTTAGCCTAATTGGTAAAATATCAAGGGAAATATATATAAAGACATCTTATTGATTTATTTTGGCATCCACTATCCATCCATAATATTCCTACATCCATCAAGCATTTTTAGATATTCAAGACAACATTTCATCCTTCAAGAATAGTGGAGCAAAGTCACATCAATCTTTATGCAAGAATGTGTGTGTGATTAGGGTTTTTCATGTCCGTGTGTTTTTCATTCTATTAAATTCAACATTTGTGATTACATTTAAAGAGCATTGCATCATTAATCTTTCTATCAATAATTGTAAATATGAGGTATATCTCCTTAACATTAATTTCATTATTCACATCATTTCATTTAAGGTTAATTCCTAAATGGGGGTTTGACTTACACAAGTCCCTATTCACAACATCTTTCCCTCCATGTTTGTGTGCATGAAATAGGTATGAGAGATGTACTTGGGAACTTTGATAGATTTGACAGTGACAAATAGGTTTAGCTTTTGACAAAGAAAAATTTAGAGGACAAGGGCGAACCTGTACTACCTAGTCTCAAAAAGTCAAGTGAAACTTCAGGGAATAGTTCCTAAACATATTCTTTTACCCAAATCTCAATTTATCTCTATGAGATATCTGTAGACATCTATTTTTGACAGTTTTCTTCAATTATTCCTTGTTTTGCCCTAATTTCACAATTCCCTACTTTGCCCTAATTTCACAATTTACAATCCATTTCAATCTAGAAAGAGGTAACCAAACCCTAACTAGTGAATCTAATTATATAGTATGCAAATTTTCTATTTATATTGGGTCTAGATCTATTGGGTTCACCGGTCTTTCCATGTATTGGTTAATTTTGTTTGATTAGTGGTCTTGTTATCTTAATTGAAACCATAATTCTAAATTACATCCAATACATTTTTGGTGTACCAGACATGTCTTATGATTAATTTTGATTTTGATTTTTAGATTTGATTCATATGCACTTAATCGGTTTATATTTGCACTCATCTTTGAAACATATAGCTTATAACAATGGACAATGTATTACTAACTTAACCAAGTCCATAGCATGCATCCAGACTATAATACTATCATGGATACATATATTGGTCATACGGATTGACTTGCACGTCCTTAATAATTTTGATCCCATGTCAATAATTCTGTCAAACCACCTCTCTCAAATATCTCTCTCAGGCATGCTAAACTCACATTATTTTTTAGCCTCTTCAACTATATCAATCCATCTATATACAAGTGTGATAGGTCATCAAGCTGACCTCAAATTGACATTAATGATAACTTATTAAAGTTGAAATTAATGACAATAATCATATTCACATATTTCCAACAAAAAAAGTGTCATTAACAAAGTAGTTTCTCCTTACTTAGTTTTCACTACAAGGGTACCTCTTCCTATTACATCAACCTCTTTATCATCACCAAATTTGGCATGACCTCGTATAAAGTTCTCTATAATGAAAAAGAGATCAAATTTGCATATCATATGATTTGAGGAACCACTATCTAGGAATACTCCTCAATATAGTTGTCTCTTGATTTATTCAAAGTAAATTTCTTCTTTCTACATTCAAATTCATAACATGCTTCTATGATCCATAGATTTTTTTCCTCTTCCTCTCCGTCTACTACATCGTTTATTTCTAGAAGGATCCCACTAAGATTTATAGTATTGAGAATAAGGGGTTGTATACTTGTCCTCAATTATTACTATAATCTAAAAATATTGTGTAAGGTTCTCCATAGAATGTTGAATATGCTCCTTGTGAGACAACAAAGAACGTATCAACTTTGCAACTTTGAAAGAAGTTTGATATGTCTTTTCTTGAATAGCTATCACCACTAGGTCAAACTTAGAGGAAAGAGATCTCAATTTTTTTTTTACGATATATATTGTTCTATGCTAGTTTTCCTTTGTGTTCTAAGGATTTATAATATCTAGAGTCCTATCAATGAATTCATGAATAGACTCAGCTTCTATCATCTTTAGATTTTTAAAATCTTTTTGAAACGTTTCAAGTCTTGCCAATCTCACTTTGTCAAAAACTTGGTATGCAATTTGAAGATCACTCTATGCATTCTTTGACTTCGTCATACCAATAATACAAGAAAAAAATGAGATATGAAATGTAGACTAGATCGTAAAGGGAACTCTTTAGTCCTTCTTCTTGTCCTCTTTCAACTGACTTCATTTATTTGCATTCACTGCATTCTAATCTATAGTCTCAGTGAATCATATTTCTACCAATTCCCATAGTTCATGGGATTATAGTAGGTCCTCATCTTTATCTTTGAATGTTAATAGTTCTCATTGGTGAATAGCTGATTTTACAGTAGAATACTTTTGCCATTTTTCATTCTAAAATTTGTTGGAGAAGAAATTTTTATCTAGACAAAAGAAAAAAAAATTGTAACCCATCCTTCTCACTCCCATAAGTGTCAACTGATTAGAGTTTTGTGATAAGTATAAAAATACAATTATACCCAAATAAAGAGAGGTCTTTGACACATTAATCTAGAGCTAAAAATACAAGATAAGTCATGCACATTCATACAAAACTGAGAGATCACACAATCTATTTTTTTCATCAAACATGGGAGTTTTTCTCATGCTAAAAAAATATGCTTCTCTTCATGAAAAGTAGGTTTCATGCATAAACTAAAATTTTCATACGAAGTGGAGAAATTATAGTTCCAACATTCTCTCCCTCAATTTCATCCAGTACTAGAGCAACACAAAAAATTTGATATCTTCTTCCAATTTTAGTGGACTTACATCATACTTGTCTTCTAACTTTTGTGAGCTTCTAAGTCTTTCAAGAACATTGTGGCATTTTCTAAGGCTTTGATTTGACTTACTTCACAAATCGTGATGCTTCACCTTTTTAGACAAGTATTATTACTAGTAACATTTCTCAGTATCATGGTGAGGTTGATGATGGTATTGACAAAAAGCTTTGGGATCGTGGGAAGCTATAAATGGTTTATAATTGTCAATTGGTTTGATGGGAGGAAGTTGCAACACATTAGCATTCATTAATCTCAATATTATACTATGCAAAGAATCAAAAAGAGAAGTTAACTCATTTCTAAAGTATTTGGATAAAGGGAGCACACTTGATGTCATGGCTCTCACTTGAGTGTTGTTTAAGTCTATCTATCTATCTATCTATCTATCTAATTGTATATATATCTATCTATCTATACAAAAGATATTTCTAGTATTGGCTTAGTAAATGATACTTCTACTAATTCCCATAGTTTGTGGGATTATAGTAGGTCCTTCATCTTTATGCTCCAGTACTAATAGTTCTCTTTGGTGAATAGCTGATGCTACAATTTAATACTTTTTCCATTTTCCATTCTTAAATTTCTTGGAGAAGGAATTGTTATCTAAACAAAGGAATACAAAATTTGAAACCCATCCTTCTCACTCCTATAAATCTAAGCTGATCAAAGATCTAGGATAAGTAAAACAATACAATTACACTTGAATAAAGAGAGATCTTTGACACATTTATAGAGCTAAAAATACAAGACAAGTCATGCACATTCATGAAAACTAGAGATCACACAATCTATTTTTATCCTCACACAAGAGAGTTTATCTCATGCTAAAAAGTATGCTTCTCCTCATGCAAAGTGGAGAAATTATAGTTCCAACATTCTCTCCCTTAATTTCAACCACTACTGGAGCAACACAAAAGCTTTTATATCTTCTTCCAATTGCAATGGGCTTATCTCATACTCTTCTTCTAAGTTTTGTGGGCTTTTGAGTCTTTTAGGAACATTATGGCCTTGTATAAGGCTTCAATTTGACTTCTTTCACAAATCGAGACACTTCACCTTTTTGGACATGGCTTCAAACTTAGTAGAGTATGCTAGATATTCTCTTTGAATCTGATCTATTCCTTTAAAAATTGACTCCACCTTTGGATGGTGGCTTCTACATTGACAATATGTTTGAATTCCAGTTTCTTTGAAAATAGTTTGCCCGTTGAACTTGGGAAGCTTCCATTACTAAAAAAAATAAAAAAAACTAGCTTGTGATCTTCATTGATATCCTCTAGCACATTACTAAAGACAAAC
The DNA here is from genome assembly GCF_030272615.1 of Cryptomeria japonica. NCBI lineage: Eukaryota > Viridiplantae > Streptophyta > Pinopsida > Cupressales > Cupressaceae > Cryptomeria > Cryptomeria japonica. The sequence continues at coordinate 333,266,003 of NC_081411.1, read as the reverse complement.
ATCTTGTCTCTTTATTTTAATTAGTTAGCTTTGAAAGTGCAATTTCTCTCTTCAAGAAGGAAACTTCAGAACTTGGTGATTTTATTTTAAAAGTGGTATAATTCTTTTGAACTTCATTTTTTTCTTATGCCAATGATATTCTTAAGCTCACAATTTGACAATCATTTTCAACTTACTTTATTTTTTTTTTATAAATTCACTAAATCATATACCTTCTTGAACATGCTCCAATACCAATTAAAGGATTGAAGAAAAAATAAAACACTGATGCAATAGTAAAGATTATATTAAAAAAAATCATATGCAATCCCTAATTACTAAATAAAGAACTTTAAAAAAAAAAATTACTCCGAACTATACATAAAACCAAATACAAACTGATCTATATTATTGATATTGTAGTGTAACGCACATATAAGAAAAAATACCCAATTTTCACACCAAGGAAAAGCTAAAAATAGTATATAGCTTACCAAATCTATCTAGAACGCTCTCCAAATTAAGAAAATTTGTACAATGCAGCTCTACTAGACAAGATAGGTCACCCAATATATCTGGTAATGCCTTTAGCTCTGAAATACCTCTCAATTTTATCCAGTACAAAGACTTAAGCTATCCTAAGCTTCCTGGAGGGTCCTTTAAGATGACACATTCTCTTAAATCTAGCTCTTCTAACCAAAATAAACATCTAATTCTTTAGGAAATGCGCACACTATCTTTAGAACCACTCAGATCTAGAACATGCAAATATATTGGTAAGTGTACCTCTCTAGGCAGCATTTTGAGATTTCAAATCCCACTTAGCTTTAGAACAGCCAAGAACATGTATGGTCATCTTTCAAAGTTTCTATAAATTGGATGTATAAATTCATAATTTCAATTGGGCGATAGTTTATCAGGTAGCAACTTTCAATAAAGCAAGATTATTGTATGTGACAATTTATTTAGAATCATAAATATTTTAAGAGATCTATTTTTGGATTCCAAAGTTTTGAACCCATATGTAAGGATGGAATGAAGTATTGGAAAGTAAAATTACTAGATTTCTTTTCCTACTCAGTTATAAGCTATTAAAGTATTTATAAGAGTGGTTAAAATCTTACAAAAGTATTCTAAATATGTTAGGTATATTACATTTATATATATCGATGTAAAAAAATATTCAATAAAGAAAATATTTTATTATTACCCAGCTACCAAAAAATGTTAATGTTAATTCCCACTCTAACATTTAACTCCCACTTTGACATTTATATGACACTACATGCATATTCAAGTAAAGTGTAGAATGTAAATACAACCATGTGAAAGGATAACATAGAGGATGCAATAGTTTAATAATGGACTAAGGGTGGCACTACCTAATGCAATGTGTAAAGTTGCAAACTAGAGGTATGATTGTTGAGTGGAAGGTAGATTTAAGATACACATTGTGTTATCCATGAATTCATCATAGTAGTTTATAAACTAAATCTACCTCAAAGTATTCATATATGTATATTAGCCTAAAGCTCATGCAGGATTTTATGAGTTTTTAGTGGTAATAATATTTCTTTCCCACAAGACTAATAGTAGAATTCTTAGATTTAAATAAATTCAATCAACAATATTTAAATACTATAAAAGAATAATAACTAGTTTTTCTAAAGCTTTTAATTCATTTAAAAAATAATAAATAGTTAAATTGAAACTTTTAAAATGACCACAACAATTAATATATATTTTCGTTTAAACTTTCTACGTATAATTGTATAATTTAAAAATAATAGCTGAAGTATGAAATCCCTTGGAATATCAAACAAATACATACCAACATGATACATCTATCATATCAAGTACCCTAATTATTATATACAAAGAAAACACAAAGCTATTTGCCGAAGTTCAGTGCTGGAAATCTTTAGAGTGCTTCGTGCAACTTGCCGGCAACGACACCTAAAAGAGGAGGGAAAAAGTTGTCAGCAACTACACCTAAAACAGAAGGGAAACACATTGGCACGCCGCCCTGGCTATCTGTAAGTGCTCGCAAATCAATGTCATTGTCATCTCCATCTCCAACTGCAGGTAATTCCACCTTCAGTTTTTCAATGTGTTCTTGGCCCTCTTGATCTGTGCACACATCTACGGTTACAATCCATCTGTGCAAAGTTCTTTTAATGACATCATGCAACCATCTCAACATAACATCATAAGTATCACAATCACTAAATATACCTATATAACCATCTATAATCATCAATAGTAATATGCACATTATCAAAAGAATATAATTGTAATAACGATGGAACACATGGATGCCAATACAAATCAATAATCATACGCAAGATTCAAATGTATCATATAGAATATTGATATCAGATAAAAACCTCTAATGATAGGATGAAAACATTGGAGTCATTATAGTAAAGGTCCAAAGGATCCCCAATATTAAACATATCCATATGAGGTGCATATCATAATAAGGTCAATAGGGTAGTCATCCTTGTGTATTCTATTCTCATATCATGGAGGGGCAGATGAGGGGTAGATGTAATTTTTTTGAAGAGTGTTCTTCCTAGAATTATGTAGGAGTTAGTTAAATAAGTTATAGATTCCTATTTTTTGATAGTTTGAGTAGAGATAAAATCATGTGTTTTTGAGTTTCAGGACCATGTTTTAATTGGGATCAAGAGGCTACATTGTTTGATATCATTCACAAATATTAGTTATATTTGTAGCATCATAAATTATATAACCAGTACAACTTACACCTCATCTTTGTGATCTTATTTTAGTGTGTCCCATTTCCATCCCCCTCAGTCTATTTTGAGCTTCTTTATTCCAACTTTTGATGTCACTTATTAACACCATTATTCTCTCTTGTTTCATGTTTGACTAGTCTTACTTTTGGAGGGCCAGGGTGTGGAGCACCTTGGTCCTAGACCAAGGCACCTCAAAACACCATGGCCCCCCTTAAATAGGCCCCAATTTTAAATGGGGCACACTTTTTCCCTCCAGAATGGATTTTGGTCGTCATGGCTAAACATGACTATTGGAGGTCAGCCTAATTGGTAAACTATCAAGGGAAATATATATAAAGACATCTTATTGATTCAATTTGGCATCCACTATCCATCCATAATATTCCTGCATCCATCAAGGATTTTTAGATATTCAAGAAAACATGTCATCCTTCAAGAATTGTGGAGCAAAGTCACATTAATCTTTATGCAAGAATGTGTGTGTGATTAGGGTTTTTCATGTCCATGTTTTTTTCATGCTATTAAATTCAACATTTGTGATTACATTTAAAGATCATTGCATCATTAATCCTTCTATCAATAATTGTAAATATGAGGTATATCTCCTTCACATTTATTTCATTATTTGCATCATTTCATGTAAGGTTAATTCCTAAATGGGGGTTTGACTTAGGCAAGTCCCTATCCACATCATCTTTCCCTTCATGTTTGTGTGCATGAAATAGGTGCGAGAGATGTACTCAGGAATTTTGATATATTTGACAGTGAAAAATAGGCTCAACTTTTGACAAAGAAAAATTCAGAGCACAAGGGCAAACTTGTACTACCTAGTCTCAAAAAATCAAGCGAAACTCTAGGGAATAGTTCCTAAACATATTATTTTGCCCAAATCTCAGTTTATCCATAAGTGATATCTATAGAAATCTATTTTTGACATTTTTCTTCAATTATTTTTTGTTTTGCCCTAATTTCACAATTTACAATCCATTTCAAACTGGAAAGAGGTAACCAAACCCTAACTAGTGAATCTAATTATAATTTCAACCAATTTTCTATTAATATTGGGTTTAGATCTATTGGGTTCACTTCTCTTTCCATGTATTGGTTAATTTTGTTTGATGAGTGGTCTTGTTATCTTAATTGAAAGCCTAATTCTAAATTACATCCAATACATGTTTGGTTAACCAGACATGTCTTATGATTAATTTTCATTTTCATTTTTAGATTTGATTCATATGCACTTAATTGGTTTATATTTTGAATCATATTTGAAACATATAGCTTATATCCACATTGTTACATTCATTTGGGTAGCTAGTTCACCACCATTATATTTTGTGAACCCTTAATTCTCATATTTGCATTCATAAATCTTATTTTCAATTAAATTACATAAGTTTAGAGGCTAATTTCATAAAAACCCTAACTTATCCTTATTGAATTGATTTATGGGTTGCATAAATTTTTAATTGTATTTTCATAATGGGATTTTTGAAATCTGCTCGGTTTGCTATTTCACACATGATTACATTTATTTTTAGCTATATTTCTCAAAATCATGAATTGGAAAATGGTTTCTTTCATTTTACATTACTTTTTTTCATTCAATGTGCATTTTCATATTGCACATTTCGAATTTCAAAGATATTTCATACATCAAAATGATAGCTCAAATCTTTTATCCATTTTGTATGTTGTTCTATGATGTTATTTTTAAGAAAATTAATTACATATATATATGACATAAAATATTTTGTAGACAATGATAATCCTAAGGAGGACATGAAAAAACCTAATACCTCTCCTAGGGTATCTAACAAGAATAAAGAAAAAGTCAATACTCCTGTCAATTATCCCTCCAATAAAGAGCAAGAATTGAAGAGCAACATGACGCCATTTTCTCCTCATACGTATAGTCTAATGCAAGGGGGGAAAGATCAAAATGCTAGAGTATAAATCTCTTTAGATCCTCTTTATTCGCTTAGAGATTATCTTAATCATCAACAAATTTGTAGACAAGATGATGTCATGTATTTTATACATGATCTATCTCCTCACATAACATTAAGTAATGACAAATACTTATATGGTAAGGATCCTCCTTCCTAACATTCCAAATAGGACATGAATGTTGATAGAAATGAGAATCTACCTACAAGCAATATCCCTTCCTTATCTAATTGTTTGTTTGATTCCTTTATGTGTCCTTAGACTAAAAATTTCAAAGCAATTCATGATAATAGTCCTTCTTCCTCACAATTGTTTTTTTTTAATAGGAATGGTTATAATATAATCTCAAGACAAGGTTATAGTGGACAAGGACTTGGAAAGTATGAACAAGGCATCAAGGTCCCTATAAACCCTCCTTAACAAGCTAGTACAAAAGGCATCAATTAAGATAACAAAACAACTAATCAAGCCAAATAAACCAATATAATAGTTTTGTTAGACTATCACATTATTAGAGTAGATAATTTTGGGTGTTGTATGTCTCACAAAGTAGTTGTAATCCTTAATTATAGTTAGTTCTATTATAGGCTATAAGAATTGATGCATTATATATTATTAATTGTGTGATCTCTTTTGTTATTTTATTTACGATCTTCTAGCTACTTTATTTTACCTTCAGTGTTTCAACTATGCAAGTGATCTCTAGCAAGGAAAAGTAATAATTGTAGATTGGATTAGCTACTAATGAAAAGGTGGTAGTACATTATTTTAAACATGCTTTTGTGTTTTATCTTGGAATATTCATTGCAATTATAAATTTGTGTTTCATAATTTTTAGACCATCTAATATTTTTATTGGTCTAAAGTAGATTAAAGTTCATGGTGTAAGTATTAATTATAAATCAAACGAAGTGGAATGCATTCATGATCTTGGTGATCATGTGGTAATAGACACAATTTAATTGCTCCTCTCTCTCTCTTTCTCCATATAGTCTAAAAATATAACTAATTTAGAAATTGTTTAAAATATGGTTGGTGTTTTTGAATTAGTAATATTAGTGTTCATTCTTAATTATGAGTTTCCTATGATTTTTCTTGATGATAATCCACTCTTTCGGATTTTTTTTGAAGTATATCCTAGTTTTACCTCTATCGAGAAACAAAATTATATAATGCATAATTTCACATTGATCTAAATCCAAGAGATGATCCCATATAATGTGTTATATATAAGAAAAATACCCCTATAATGTGTTATATATAAGACAAATACTAGAATATTAATTAACTCAAGCTATAGTGGTAAGAGTGGATAAGAAAAATACACATGCATTATAGTGTATCTATAATATAAGGTGTAATCATAGAGAGAATGAATGAAAAGTTTATTCTTAATTTCTTATGTAAATAAGTGAGAAAGAAAAAAATTATGTAATATAATGTGTGTGCATTGTTTGTCGAACTAGGAAATAATGCACCCATCTATGCATGTTTTGAGAGATTCATTATTTATTAGAGACAACACCAAGGAATATTTTTTTTTTTTTGTTGATAAAATTTACGTTCAATATTCTTGACCATCTCTCATTAAAAAGTAAGAAGTGTCAAAAAACACACTTTTAAAAGTTGTGTTGCTATGAAACTTTCCCACTTATGCCAATTTTGAATCTTTCTTACATATGGCCCAAATCTTTAGGTGGTGGGGGGCCTAACATTACCTCATTCATCTCCCATGTATGAAAATATTCCTTTGGAATCCTCTTTACTATTGATTTCTACTTTGAAGGAACATGATGTACCAATAGTTGCAATTGTCATCCTTGCTTTCAATGACCCTTGGTTTCCAAATACTCAAATCGAGTCCATGAATTCTAGTGGTAAAGACACTATGAACATATTCACCATGTTAATCCCTTAGGGAACACCAATATTACTAACTATAAATATGTCCTCATGGGTGATACTTGAGGTGTACAATAATATGATGTATCCCCTAAGTTTTTTGAAAATGAAGAAGGGATGTCCATAAAGCTTCTTGAATCCATGATAGACCATTTTCTCTCTACCATGGATAGCTCCATGGTTGATAAATTATCTACTTTCCATCCTAATATTCACATGGTGTGATATTTGGTTTCAACTAAATGGAAATTGAAAGAAAGTGTGACTAAAGGTCCCTTTATCTTTAGATTTATTTTGGTAAACTATCTTCTATTAAATTCCTTATGAATGGAGCTTGGATCGATGGGAATAATAAATTTTCCCTATTCTATTGTAATGTAGGGTTTAATCTTATTGCAATATTAATAGGAGAAGCCCTATTTGTCTCAAGATACTAGGTCTACCCATTGAGTTTTGGGATGATCGAGTTTGCAAATGGATTAGCAACTCTCTTGGATACTTCATGTCCATTGAAAACATTAAAAAGGATAAAAAAAAGTTAGTCTTTGGAATTTTTTTGTTAATATTGATATCCACAAAACCCTTCCTAATTTTATTATTCTCTCGACTAAATTTTGAAAATGGACCCTATATTATACGGAAAAAGATATTATCTTTTACCAAAATTGTTCAAAAGTAAAACACTTAGTCTATGATTATAAAGCCCTTAATTAATAGAGCCAAACACTAAAATGTCCTATACCTTCCTAAAGGGATGTGTCTAGTGACAATCCTTTAAAAGTGGACCTCTTAAAAATAATTAGCTATCACTTAAAATGAGGCAAATAGCTTTGTAAAGTAGGTACACACATGGTGTTGTAGTTAAAATAGGCCACTATTCTCTACCCCCTAAACAAGATTCTATGAAAGAATGCAAAATTGTTTATTCAATGCAAAGATGATCAAAGTGATTTGTAAAAAGACTAAGTATGAAAACGGTCTCAAAGTGACATTACAACACTAAGATTTTGAGAAGTGAGAGACTCAAATGTGAGAAGGAGATAGATTATATTCTCTTCCTCATGGGAGAAACCAATTTGTGGGGAGACTGTGAGATAAAGTAGTTAGTTAGATAGGTAAGAATTTGTCCCCCATTCTTTAAGCCACCTAATATGTTATTCACAAATCAGTTAGAGATTACAATATACTTGCAGAGTAAGCTTTTCATAAGAGTAACACCATCAAGATATTTATAAGTAGCTCAATATCTACAAGACTCTTACACACAACCTCATGCAGCTCTTATATAGGAGATACAATACATGAAACCATCAAACAGTACAAAACCATAGACTAAAAGCACCTAATAAAGTTGAAATGATCTTATCTCCAATCATAAATGCCCTATGATGTTTCAAATCACACATAAACACATGTACCTCTCTTTTACAGCTCATTTATGTGCCACATATTTTATAACTCCTATTTCTAGAAACCAAACTTTCAAAGGCCATAACTTTTGAATAGGGTGTTTGATTGATGAACCATTTGAAGCATCAAAAATCTCGCAATGTGCTTTATCACCTTGTTTCAAGATACATCGGTTAAAATAATTTAAGCCATTCTGGAGCCTCTAAATCTCTCAAAATTGAATTTGAAACTTTCATTGCAACTTTCAAAAATAGAAACTTTAATATCTTGAAATCTATTTATGATCATGCAATACAAATTTACTAGCATGCTTATCTATCCGATCTGAAGCTTTGGGGAGAATTTTAAACCAATTTGTTCTCAAATAAAAACATACTATAAACGGTAACCTTATATAAATGCAAGGTTGAGATGCCATTTTTCCAACAATTTGTCGACTCTCAACATTTAGTGGACATGGGCAACCTTCTCCCCTCAATCCTAAATTTTTTGCCTAAATATTCAATCACTAGTTATAACATTTTCCTGTCCTCTGATCTAGGTTTACAACTCTGCATGATATCAAGAATATTTTATTACTATTGGTTTATGCTAATTTATCATTGTTTGTCCTAAAATTAAAAAAATTAACATTGTAACTTAACCCTAGTTCAAATTTTGTTTCAACTCTAGGAAGGAAGAATTAACTTGATGTATATTCACCCCTAGTTCAAATTTAATATAAGGTTGGTCATAAGTGAAGTTAGTGGATATATTATCAATCAAGTTATTGTAGTCCTATTTCCAATACCCTATAGATCAATCAACCTATACAACTTCCAACATCATCATCAAGCCAACATTCTCCCTCTTTGGCATTGATGGCAACACTTAGGAAATTTTTTGTCTAAGTGTGCAATACAAAAATTGACTCAACTTAAGACTCATACTCCCCCTTATAAATTACATGCTATTACAAAAATAATTCAACCCTTTACAAGACTCATCTACTACTCCCCATTACAATTAAATTTTTTTGACTCATACTACTACTCCCCCTTTGACAACAATGACAAAGGTAAGAAAATGCATGAAAGACAAATATAATATACATCAAAATTTGTATCACCATATATATAAGAGTTCAAAATGTTTTATACAATGCCATCTTAGAAAATGTGCCTACAAAATTTGAGTTTAACTACTTCAATTCATTGTGCCAAGTCTCCAAAAGGGTGTTTGTAATCTCAACACGTGTTTTGATCGAGCTCCTCCATGGCATCAATAGTACTCATCTCAGGTGTGGCTAGGATAGCTTAAGTTTCTTTATAACTTCTCTGCAAGATTTCAACGTTAGGAATCAAAAGTGTCTGTAATTCCTGCAAAGACTTCATTCTTTTAACTTGTTCATGTGCATAACTTATTTTGTAGCTCAACTACAGATCTACAAAAATGTATAGCTGAATCATTTAGGGGGCTAAATGATTCACTCATAATTCTCAACTCCTGTTCAGCTTCTTGTTTCTTCACCAGATCTTTACAAAACAATGAAAAATTTGCAATGGTGGAAATGATTTTACCTCCAGTTAGCAGTGCATCTTTAATAAGGTCTTTGTTAATAGTTAGACCTACCTTATCCTTGTCTATCTCTTTCATCAACTACTCCATTCTCTTCTTCTTGTATTCCTTTTCCACATCCAAATAAGTTTCATTTTCAAAACTTTTCATCTGCTCACCAACAGTTGCAACCAATTGACCTAACTTATCAATCAGTGTAGAAAAACTATTAGTGTCTGTCTCTGGTAAAAAACTAGACAAAATTTCAAAGACACATTTTATTGTTTGAGCTTCCTTTTTCTATGCTTTCAAGATCTTCTTTTGTGCTCTATATTGCATAGAATATGCAATCTCCATCAGCTCCACTGGACTCAACATATCCATGTTGATCGGTCCTTGTATACTGACTATATCATCTTCCTTGTCATCATCAATTTTCTTCTTGGATGTAAGTGACAGGGGTGTCACTTTTGGCTCTTTTTTCATTGTTTTCAACTCCTCTTCTTTCTTCTCTTCTATCTTCTCCTTAGTCTTCTCCTCTTCCTTTTCTTTTTCCTTTACTAGTGGTGTACTCGCTTGTGAATCAACTATCTATGTAATCACTGGTGGCTCTTCAACTCTCTGTTGTTTTTCACCTTTCTCTGAATCTTGTTCCCGTTGATTAGTCATTTGAACATCTTCAACCTATTTACTCTCTGTTTTAGTACCAGTTAGAGTAACTTCTGTCTTATCATCAACAATCACAACTGGTTTTGGTTTAATCGGTTTCTTCTCAGGTTGATCATCTACCGACTGGTTAGCAAAAACAATCTCATCTGGTGAAAAGTCATTAATGTCTACATTATCCAGGAGATCTTTAGCTTTAATATTCTCTGGTTGCTCTTCCTCTTCATCAGGTATCAACCCCAAAAAATTCTACAATATTTCCTCAGTCTCAAACTGAACCAATTGTGTTTCACCAATAAGTAATCTAGTGACTCTTTCTTTGATCTAAAAGAATATTTTACTTTCAAAAGAATATAATCTAATTCCTCTTTTGTATCCTCTGATTGAAGATTATTAAGAATGAATTTAATAAATTTTTTGTCTTGTTTAATGGCTGCCTGCCATCTTGCATCAAGCTTATTATAAAAAGAATTTGGAATTTTCCCTCGTAACTCAATTAGGGCTTTACTATACTTATGCAAACTTAGAACTACTGCATCCTCTATCTTCCTTTGCTCATCCTCACTAAACTTATCATACAATTTATTCAATCTAGAAAGAATACCATATTCCTTAATATGCATTAACATCTTTTCAAAAGGTGTAAGCTTTGTTACCAATTTCTTAATGGATTTAATAGTGGATGCTTCGACAACCTTTGACTTCTTGCCACTAGCTCTTAGGGCTTTCTTCTCTCATTCAAATTTTATCTCTTCTTCATCATCAAGTTTCTTTGCTTGTTCTTTTTTCCTTTTAATGGTCACTACCGATGCCTTAGGTGGTGGGGGCAGTTTGATTTCCTTGCTTTTCCTCTTAAATTGAATTTTAGAAGGCTTCTTCTTCTTTGCTTCAACAATTTTCTCTTTCTTGACTTTTGTTCTTCTTGTTTGTACACCGGTGCTAGTACCAGTTGGGAAACTAGAGGCTCCTGCTTGTTTTCTTCATATTTTTTCCTTGCCTCCTTAATCATCTCTTTTGTGAATCCTTTTTCCACAACAAACTCTTCAACTTCCTTTCTCACTTTCTGTGCTATTACTGATTTTTTTAATTCAGAATGTGCTTGTAAATATTTCTCTTTATATGTCCCAAACCTTTCTACAGTGGTATCTATCGATCGTACAAGCAAATGTTCAGCATAAGAAATCAAAAGATCAGCTTCAAATTCATAGCCCATAGGCATCACCCAAGATGTACTAGGATAAACTACCTCCATTTGACAAGTGTTAGTGTCAAACATAAAGCAGATGGTATCCTCATATCTCTTAACAACTTGTGCTGGTATTCTCTCTCTCTCGCATGCATATTTTTAAAAAAATATTTGAAGTAACCCCAAGTGATCTTATTGAAATAATTTCCCAACATTCTAATGCTATTCTTCATCTATAACATAGCTAGTGTGTCCTCAGACCATTGAACATCATTGATATCGGGAAAGATGTTCTGAAAGTAGAAGAATAATCCAACAATTAGTTACCCAAATTTGAATTTCTATTTTTTATCTTTCTTTGTGGATTCAAGATTTAGCACCAACTGACTTCTCAATTATTTAGATGGGTCATAATCAACATTCTCCTTGATCACCTGGTAAGCTATGTGAATAGCTGTAGCAGGGATGTTGTTCATCAGACTAGAATGGTAGACTCTGTATTTGATGACCATAGAATAAAGTTTAACTCCTCGATCATCAATCTCACTGATTTTCATTTCTCTTCCATCCCATCTTGATTTAGTCAGTTTGCTCACATTGTCCTTGGGGATAGACCTTAACATAGGAACTTCAGTAGTGGCACACAATCCAGTGTTTGCATGAATCACTTCCTTGGTAATCTCATGTGGTCAGTCAGGCCACATAAACTACTCATGCACATGGCTCAAAACATATCTCCCATCATCATCTTCAAAATCATCAAGAAAATTCAGTGCATGGTGAAAACCTTTGTCGGTAACACTCCTAAATTGTTCCTTCAGCAATCCATCCTTATCACACAACAATCTATACTGATCAAAGATAGAAAATATTCTAAGATCCTCCAACTTATAATGAATAAAGGACCTGAAATCCTCCACATGCAAAACTCCATACGGAACTCAAGATAGGGCTCCGATGGGATTAGTTTCAATAGATTTGAATGGATGCCTCTTAAACTTCAGTCGAGGCCTAAAAATTACCTCTACAATATGTGGTGTATCCATCTTCAAATAAAAAATTAGACTCATAAACAAATTATCAGATTAACTGATAAATACCTTTCACTGCCTCTGCAACTAGGGTTCCAACACCAAAAATACTCTTTCACTGACTACTGATCACAAATCACTTCAATTCTCCTATCAATCTTTGTCAAAGCTACAATCACAAGGTTGTCTTCTGATTTCTTCTCTCTTCTAATGATCTCAATAATGTAAGGTGACAAATGAAATTCAAAACTCCCTTTTATTTGCTGAACACCTACCACATTAAATGCTTTACCTGATTGAATAAACCCTAAACATCATTCAACCCAAAAACATACTACTGATTTCCAAAATATATCAATCATATCGATTATGATCTGAAATCATTACATAACATCAAAATGCATCTAAATATGCATATTTAACTCACCGCACATCATACAAGGGGTTAGAAAAAGATCTGACAATAAGGTCCCCCTAAGCTTTACAGATAGCTTAGTTAATCGGTGAAGGGTTCTCCACACTATGTGAAGAAAGAGACTCTTCTGGTGGCTTCTTGTCGCTCTTCTTTCTCCATATTTTATTCATTTCATTCCTGGACTCCTCCATATCAACTTTCTTCTTACCTTTCCAGTCAGCTGATTGATTTCCTGGTTTATTCATCCTTGCTCTGCAAAACCTAGCAATGTATCCCAGTTGATGACAATGATAACATGCCATACCAAATTCTCTCCAAAGGTTCAACATTGCCTCTACCAGTCCTTCTTCAGCATTTTATAGCTACATGACCGTAGTTATGACATATTTTGCAAATCACATTCATCCTTCTCTCCATCTCATAGGGGCTAGATCGGTTAGCATAAGGTCTTTGCAAAGTATGGTTTCTCTGGTCATTATAGGATCTTTGCTAGTTACCTCTAGATCTCTGATTCATATAAGATCATTGATTCATCATACTAGACCTACACTCAATAGCTCTATGTCCATATTTATTGCAAGTATAACAATAACCATCAAAGACTCTAGGCTTGTAACCCTCATAAGTATAAGTCTCATAACCATCAAAAGAATTAGATCTACTTCTACAAACATTAGTAGTATGTCCTGGTTTATGAAAATTAAACCATATAGGTTTATAGGGTTTCTTACCAATGACTTTTTTATTCATAGGTGCAGATTTACCTTCTTGCATGTTGTCCTTTGTACCGAAAGATTCACCTTTTTGAAATGTAGTATAACCCAAGCCTTGTGTTTCACCTTTCATCCTCTATGATTGAATCTACTCATCAAGCATACTAGAGCTCTTGTTTAATTTAGCAAGTGTTTCATTAACACCAGTAAGCTCCTTAGTAATATATTTATTTTTCTTCATAAGAGTCTCTCTTAGAGACATAGCCATATAAGGATCAACCTTCATTTCTTCTTTTTCTTCTTTTCCCTCTTGTAGATATGTAGTTGGGGTTCTAACCTCCCGATTAAATTTAAAGATCTCACGATCCTTTTTCTCTAATTTTGTCTTATGCAGTCTTCCTTGCTTCCAGTTCTTGACTCATTCTAATTGTAAGGGTTTATACCTCTCTTCTCAGGTTTTCCTTCTCATCATTCAACTTTTCAACTTCATTAACCAATGCATCCATGTTTTCTTCATCAGATGAACTATTTTCAGTAGACTCCATCAATTGTTCAGCTAGCTCTCTTCTCTTAGCAAGTGAGGCTTTGTACTTTCCTTTCAATGTATCTAGGGATTACTCAGCCTTTGCAAGTCTATTAGACATCTCTCTATAACTCATTCCTTCACACATGTTTGCCTTAGGGATCTTTCCCAAGCGGTTAAGCCTAAAGGGAATTAGGCTCTGATGCCAATTGATAAACTTATAAAGCACTAAGAGGGGGGGTGAATCAGTGCAAGAAAAAACAAAATAAATCTGATCACCACCTTAATTAACTTAAAACTTAACAAGCATAAGAGAAATATTACCACATATGCTAACAACCAATATAGCATGGACCACATAACACAATGATTTATACATGGGAACCCAAAAGGGAAAAACCATTTTGGGAGTTAGTACCAACAAGATTTACTATCTACAAAATAGAAATCTTTGACCAGTTAAGGTCATACAAACATGCTCGGTTATGAACACACCTTGTTAGGAGTCACTTGGTGAATGAATTTAAACCTCAACCCTATTAGGAGATTTACCCTATTAGGAGTAACCTCACTGGAGGATTTAGACTCAAATTAATGAGCTACCCGATTTTGGGATTTACAAGATCAGGCCTATTAGGACCTACCTAGTTAGGGGATTTTGACTGTTGCAACTATTAGGGAACAATAGTTATATGATCTGCATGTATCACCTTAGTGGCTAATAAGATTCACTTAATTTATTCTCAATACATCAACAACACATCAATACAAATCTCCACAATTCACCACACAATCAAATTCTCATACTATGCTCATGATCTCCTCATCGTCTCATAACTCATCACACTTTTTATAAACATCTCAACTAAGTTGGATAACAACCTTGGAACAATTTCCTAGGTTTAATTTATCTAGACAATCTTGTTCATCATGCTTTACTTATGTCGGCCAAACACAATATAACTCAAAAATAAAACATTATCTATACTAGTTTACCGATCTTAGTGACTTAATTCTACTAGTTAGTTGTTCTTCCTACTAGACTACTCTGTACATCATAACTCACTTATCCTGTTGAATTTGTCAATGTAGTTCTAGTCATAGACTCCTTCTAATGTCATAAACATTTCCTCCAAACCGCAACACTTAACTCTTTACCAATCTCCTATATCAGTCATCTGAATATGACATTGTCGTTGTTTACCAGTTCAGGTCCTATTTATCATTTCACTGTTTAACTATAACCTGTATTGGTTAGGCTTTACCGATTGGCCTAAAACACTTAGATGACTATCAAAACATAGTTTCCATCAATGACAACATAAAACAAGTCATCAATTATCCTAATACAACCTACAACATCATCATCAAGCCAACAGTTCAACACACCTTTATTTTTTCCCTTTGTTGAGTTATTTCTTTTTATAATGTTTTCTTCTTGATTGTGGAGGTGCATATCCTTGCTAAGAATCCCCCCCTCCCCTCTCTTATTATTAAAGGTATTCACGATGAGGATATTTTTCCTTTCTTTATATGTATGTGTCTTTATGAACGATCTGTCCTAGGTTAGAAAGGTAATAATCTTTCTTATTCTTGTCTCCATATTTAGGGTCCAAGAATAATATTCCAATCATCTTTCTCTCTTGTTAAGTATTTCCTTTTCCTTTCCTGAGTTTTATCTTTCATAACTTGATGTCCTTTCTTTTATATAATTATATTCCATATGAGAATATGGTTTTCTCTTAGTTAGATCTATTCCTTGCTTGAAGAAGTTTTTATTTTATGACTAATCTCTCCTTAGTGTTTGTGTACAATACTTCACTAAAAATCCACCTTTTCCTAGCAATAGGAAAGGTGTGTATTCTTAGTTTCCTTCCATTTAAAAGATGTCTTCTTTATTAAATACCTCCTCTATTCGAAGGTATAAATATTTAGGTGATGATCTCCTTCTCCTTTCACTATGCATCCCTCAAACAGATCCCATTACACTTGTTGCAAGATATTTCACTTAAAACTATCTCTTCCTTGCTTCAAAAGACTTAAGCCTCTTTAGCTTGGATATAATGTACATTCTTTCTTAAAGGATATCTCCTTGGTGTTGAAGGTGTGTATCTTTGTCTTGTATTTCTTTAAGACATCAACATCTGGTTCTATTGACATCTTAAGTGGGGGGCATACATATGAGTTCCTAGTGGCTTATGTTTAGTTCATGTTTCGAATTTCCTTGAATACAATGCTTTGTTTGATTATTATCGTTATGGTGTCTTAGTAACACCTTTACAATTGTTATCCTTGTGACAAAAATATTTACTTGGAAAATATTTTCAAATTAATTGCCTTGTAATAAAAAAGAATTTCTTAACAATTTCCCTTTTATAGGTTGAGTTAACTCGCATAAAAAAACCTACTAGACCATTCAATTCTTGTTTTCCAATTTGCAACCTCCTTGAAATAAGAAACTTTTTCTTGATATTCCTTTTGCAGGATGAGTTAACTATTATAAAAAAACTTCATATACTATATAGCTCTTCCTTTTCCCTTTGTAGGATAAGTGGAACTAACATAGAATGTCTTGTTAGACTATTTTAGCTCTTCCTTTTCCTTTCCACATAGATTAGACAAAATAACACAACTTGTTATCCCATAAGAATCTATGTTTCTATTTATCACCTAGCATAATATATCTTAGTAGCATATGGAATCCATGTTCCTTCCCTCTCTATTTCGTGGATCACCTAGGATAACATAGCATTCTTGCTTGTGATATACATGTTTCCTTTCTCCTTCCCCATGAATCCAAAGCATATCATACCTTTCTAGTCAGGATCATGGTCCACCACACCATGAATGATCTTTCCCTTTCAATGTGACCACTTGTGCTCTTGCAATATAATTTTGAGAATGTCATTAGTGGTTGAGATATTTTAACTATCAAGGTCAATTAACAAGTAGTTGACTTGGAACCTTTATTTTTTATACCAACCCCCTTTGTGTGTCTTTTGTATTTCCTTGTACTTTTTCCTTTTGTTTGTTTTTGCTTTGTCTTTTGTGTCCTTTTATTTGATTGTGTGAGTTGTTATCCTAAGCTTGGGGGCTTGTTCCCTTGAAATTAGTGATGTCTTATCTCTTTGTCTCTCTCACTCTCTCTCTCCTCCTCTATCCCCCTCCCTCACATCTACTTTACCTTGAGTATGCACATAGGCTCATAACACTACTAAAGCGGGGACCAATTGTACCATCGTAAATTGTAACCATATACAATTAACACCAATCTTTGTGCTCTAGTCTTTGTGTGATATATATTAGCTCTCATTCAAACATAATTCAATTCTTTCTCCTCTAAATAGATGTCACTTGTTCACATAGTTACTCAAAACTCTATATTAGGGTTTATGCACACCCTTTATAACTTGTTCACTATCTTTTGGAAGGACAACGCCTCCTAGGGATCCATTTCCCTTGAAAGTGGCCCTTGAAGTGTATTTGTCCTCCCAACCTAGGCCCAATTTTGGCTAGGTCAATGCACATTTCTAGGCCATTGGTTTTAGATCTCAGTGTCTCAATTTGACTATTAGAGGTTGGCCTAACACAAGAAATACATTGGGAACACTATATTAGATCATTCTTTTAGTTTATTTCAAACAAAGAAACTAAATTAAATTCACATTTAGCTACAAGAATTATCAAAGATCAACAATCAAGGCAGTATTACATCTACCATATTCTTCAAGCATTATTCAAGGTCTACACATGATGGAGCAAAAAATTACATCAATATTTATAGAATAATGTATGTTTGATTAGGTCATTCATATTTTTCAGGTCAATTCAATTTATTGCATCAACACTTGTGATCGCATTCAAAGGTCATTGCATCATTTACAAGAGATTAGAGGTATAATATTCAACATTGTACTTTATTATTTCAATTCAATTTTGAGGGTTGATTCCAAACCCAAGGTTTGAATTAGACTTGAACCCCTATTCCAAATATATTTCTTCTCTTTTTGTTTATAGGTGATAGGTCCAGGAGATACAAATATGGAATCAAGCAAAATATATAGAGACAATCCAATCTAGCTTTTAAAAACATAAAAAGTGGAGGATAAATTCACTTCACACTCTATTTTCTAACAAATTTCTCACAATATTTATAGATAATATTCTGAACTACACTCTCATTTTAGATAAATAAATTTCATCATACCCAACATTCCCAAGACAAATTTTCTTGATGCTACTTTTTCCCAATTCTTTAGGCTTAGCTTATTGTCACATGTTCCATCCATCTTTTCTATCTTTTCTCTATAATTATAGCTTCAGATCTGATATGCAATTACCTATTCATTTATATTGACATTAGTATTCTATCTTTAGCCATATATCTATCATTCAAATAAATGTTTTTAGTATCTAGTTCAATTATCATAAAGGGAAACTACAATGGATCAATCAATATTCATCCTTGAGGAGTGAATCTATTGATCTTATTTTCTTTTAATGTAAAAGTTGCATGAAATAGGTTCATTCCTTATTTACAATAACTAAATTAGTGAATCCCTATTTTAGCACCTTACACAATGATATATTAGATGATTATAAAGTGTGCAAAATCTATTTAATAGAGTAATTGGGTTACAAGGATGACTGCATCATCAACATAAGTCAGATGTCACTTCTATTATAATTCATGTGATGTTTCCTATTGCAATATCATTATGTCTTTCCTTGAAGAAGTAATATTCATCTTAAAAGCCTATTATATATTGACCTAGGGTAGTGGGTGTTAGTCTACAAATTCATTAGGGAGTAGTGAGTTTCCTTTGAAATGTGCCTAAAAAATAAAACATATTCTCTTATTTCATAGAGTATGAGTTAATCCTCACTATTGTTTTTCCCTCCAATTTTCTATGCAAAAATCTTAGTGTTCTTGTGTGGTACACATGATCATTTTCTATTTTTTACTTCGGTAGATATGATTTGATGGTTAAAATATTAATAAATGAATGGTTAAATTTTAATTAATGCTAATTCAACCCCCTCCCTCTCAGCATCTAGGTATGTTAAACAGAAGAAAAATGATTTATGAATAAACCTAAGACATAAATAGATTGAAAAACATCCCAAAACTTCCTCCAAAGAATTATAATGGGTCAAGATCAAATAAAAAATAAAGCAAACCAATTTGTCAACCCAATCAACAACACCACCAAAAATACTAGATAGACATATTTTTTCCATTAGGGAGAGACCAAAAACATAAAACAAACAAAGATATGAGCAATGTAGACTATCCACAACATCCATACAACCATATCCTAAAGTATATATTCATTAAGTGTTGGTGTAAGTGAAGAGACCGACTAAAAAGATGAAGACAAAGCATTCTAGATAGACTAAAACACCTCAACACTTAGGATATTACAATGTGGTACACCAAATAATCTAAAACTCATATGGATGAATCCTTATACTTCTTTCAAAACACCTAAAAGTCCTCAAATCCATATATTTATCCAAAGTAATCTAGAGAATTCTAGTGATCATCAGAGACAGTTGACTCTATTCATGTGCACACCAAAGAATAGACAATTCAACTCTTACTAAACAAATATTTATGACATGAAATTCAAAAATTAAACTCCTTGTAGACTACCAAAATTAACTAAAATTTTTCACAATGATATCAAGCAATGCAGAATAATGCAAACAAAAATACAATAATTCTTCCATTAGAAAATTGATTATTTATGCCTTCAACAAATTTTCTTATCAATGAAAGTATGAAAAAAATACCATTTGTCATTCATATAACTCCTTGAATCATGCAAAGACCAACCAATTCCTCATTCAAACCATGGACAATGTATTACTAACTTAACCAACTCCATACCATACATCTAAACTATAATACTATCATGGATACATCTATTGGTCATCTGGATTGACTTGCATGTCCTTAATAATTTTGATCCCACGTCAATAATTCTGTCAAACCACCTCTCTCAAATATCTCTCCCAGAAATGCTAAACTCACATTAATTTTTAGCCTCTTCAACTATATCAATCCATCTATATACAAGTGTGATAGGTCATCAAGTTGACCTCAAATTGATACCAATGATCAACTAATTCAAGTTGACATCAATGACAATAATCATATTCACATATTTCCAACAAAAAAGTGTCATGAACATTTAAGCAGTTTCTCCTTGCTTAGTTTTCACTACAAAGGTAACTCTTCCTATTGCATCAAACTCTTTATCATCACCAAATTTGTCATGACTTCCTATAAATTTATCTATAATTGAAAAGAGATCAAATTTGTATATCATATAATTTGAGCAACCACTATCCAGGAAGGACACATCAATTTGAGGTTGCCTTTCCAAATTGCATGCAAAGAATCTAGAGTGCTTGGATTCTTCCAAGGACTCCTCAATATAGTTGGCTCTTGATCTATTCAAAGTAAATTTCTTCTTTCTACATTCAGATTCATAGTTTCTATGCCTTTCACAATATCTATATTGAATGCTTCTATGATCCATAGATTTTTTTCCTCTTCCTCTTTCTCTACTACATCCTTATTTCTAGAGGGATCCCCCTAAGATTTATAGTAGTGAGAATAGGGGGTTGTAGATTTTTCCTTAATTATTACTATAATCTACAAAGATTGTGTAAGGTTCTTCATAGAATGTTGAATATGCTCCTTGTGAGACAACTAAGAACCTATTAGCTTTGCAACTTTTAAAGAAGTTTGGTTTGTACTTTCTTCAATAGCTATCACCACTAGGTCAAACTTAGAGGAAAGAGATCTCAAAATATTTTCTATGATATATATTGTTCTATTTTAGTTTTCCTTTGTGTTCTAAGAATTTATAATATCTAGAGTCGTAGCAATGAATTCATGAATAAATTCAGCTTCTATCATCTTTAGATTTTTAAAATTATTTTGAAAGGTTTGAAGTCTTTCCAATCTCACTTTGTCAAAACCTTGCTATGCAATTTAAAGATCACTCTATGCATGCTTTGACTTCGTCATACCAATAATACATGAAAAAATGAGATATGTAATGTAGATTGGATGGTAAATGAACTCTTTTGTCCTTCTTCTTGTCCTCTTTCAACTGACTTCATTTATTTGCATTCAATACATTCTAATCTATTGTCTCAGTCAATCACATTTCTACTAATTCACATAGTTCATGGGATTATAGTAGGTCTTCATCTTTATGTTTGAATACTAATAGTTCTCATTGGCGAATAGCTGATTTTACACTAGAATACTTTTGTCATTTTTCATTCTAAAATTTCTTGGAGAAGAAATTTTTATCTAGACAAAAGAAAAAAAAATTGTAACCCATCCTTCTCACTCCCATAAATCTCAACTGATTAGAGTTTTGTGATAAGTAAAAAAATAAAATTATACCCAAATAAAGAGAGGTCTTTGACACATTAATAGAGCTAAAAATACAAGACAAGTCATGCACATTCATACAAAATTGAGAGATCACACAATCTATTTTTTTCATCAAACATGGGAGTTTTTCTCATGCTAAAAAATATGCTTCTCTTCATGCAAATTAGGTTTTATGCATAAACCACACTTTTAATACGAAGTGGAGAAATTATAGTTCCAACATTGTCTCCCTTCATTTTGACCACTACTAGAGCAACACAAAAATTTTGATATCTTCTTCCAATTTTAGTGGACTTATATCATACTTGTCTTCTAACTTTTGTGGGCTTACAAGTCTTTCAAGAACATTGTGGCCTTTTCGAAGGCTTTGATTTGACTTACTTCAGAAATCATGATGTTTCACCTTTTTGGATGAGTATTATTATTAGTAAAGTATTGAATCTTATTTCTCAACTAGTAACATTTCTTAGTATCATGGTGAGCTTGATGATGGTATTGACAAAAAGCTTTGGGATCATGGGAAGCTGGCAATGGTTTAGATTTGTCAATATGTTTGATGGGAGGAAGTTGCAACACATTAGAATTCATTAATCTCAAAATTATACTATGCAAAGAATCAAAAAGAAAAGTTAACTCATTTCTAAAGTATTTGGAGAAAGGGACCACACTTGATGGCATGGTTGTCACTTGAGTGTTGTTTAAGTCTATCTATCTATCTATCTATCTATCTATCTATCTATCTATCTATCTATCTATCTATCTATATGTCTATCTATCTATCTATCTATCTATTTGTATATCTATCTATCTATCTATCTATCTATCTATCTATCTATCTATCTATCTATCTATCTATCTATCTATCTATCTATCTATCTATCTATCTATCTATCTATATGTCTATCTATCTATCTATCTATCTATCTATCTATCTATCTATCTATCTATCTATTTGTATATCTATCTATCTATCTATCTATCTATCTATCTATCTATCTATCTATCTATCTATCTATCTATCTATATATCTATCTATCTATCTATCTATCTATATGTCTATCTATCTATCTATCTATTTGTATATCTATCTATCTATCTATCTATCTATCTATCTATCTATCTATCTATCTATCTATCTATCTATCTATCTATCTATCTATCTATATGTCTATCTATCTATCTATCTATCTATCTATCTATCTATCTATCTATCTATCTATCTATCTATTTGTATATCTATCTATCTATCTATCTATCTATCTATCTATCTATCTATCTATCTATCTATCTATCTATCTATCTATCTATCTATCTATCTATCTATCTATCTATTCAAAAGGTATTTCTAGTATTGGCTCAATAAATGATACTTCTACTAATTCCCATAGTTTGTGGGATTATAGTAGGTCCTTAATCTTTATGCTCCAGTACTAATAGTTCTCTTTGGTGAATAGCCGATGAGACAATACAATACTTTTTCCATTTTCCATTCTAAAATTTCTTGGAAAAGGAATTTTTATCTAAACAAAGGAATACAAAATTTGAAACCCATCCTTCTCACTCCTATAAATATTAGTTGATCAGAGATCTAGGATAAGTAAAACAATACAATTACACTTGAATAAAGAGAGCTCTTTGACACATTGATAAAGCTAAAAATACAAGACAAATCATGCACATTCATGCAAAAACTAGAGATCACACAATCTATTTTTATCCTCAAACAAGAGATTTTTTCTCATGCTAAGAAGTATGCTTCTCCTCATGCAAAAAATACACTTTTCATACAAAGTGGAGAAATTATAGTTCCAACGTTCTCTCCCTTAATTTCAACCACTACTGGAGCAACACAAAAGATTTTATATCTTCTTCCAATTGCAATGGGCTTATCTCATACTCTTCTTCTAACTTTTGTGGGCTTTTGAGTCTTTTAGGAACATTATGGCATTTTCTAAGGCTTTGATTTGACTTCTTTCACAAATCGAGATGCTTTACCTTTTCGGACATGGCTTCAAACTTAGTAGAGTATGCCAGATATTCTCTTTGAATCTGATCTATTCCTTTAAAAATTCACTCCACCTTTGGATGGTGGCTTCTACATTGACAATATGTTTGAATTCCATTGGCTTTCAAAATAGTTTGCCCGTTGAACTTGGGAAGCTTCCATTACTAAAAAAATATCACAAAACTATCTTGTGATCTTCATTGATCTCCTCTAGCATATTCTAAAGACAAACATAATGTCTCTTTATTTTAATTAGTTAGCTTTGAAAGTGCAATTTCTCTCTTCAAGAAGGCAACTTCATAACTTAGTGATTTTCTTTTAAAAGCGGTACAATTCTTTTGAAGTTCATTTTTTTCTTGTGCCAATGATGTTCTTAAGTTCACAATTTGACAATCATTTTCAACCTGCTTTATTTTTTTAATAAATTCACTAAATCATATACCTCTTGAACATGCTCTAATACCAATTAAAGGATTGAAGAAGAAAAAACACTAATGCAATAGTAAAGATTAGACTAAAAATAATCATATGCAATCCCTAATTACTAAATAAATAACTTTAAAAAAAAATTACTCTGAACTATACATACAACCAAATACAAACTGGTCTATATTATTGATATTGTAGTGCAACATACATATAAGAAAAAATACCCAATTTTTTCGCAACAAGGAAAACCTAAAAATAGTATATAGCTTACCGAATCTATCTAGAACGCTCTCCAAATTAAGAAAATTTGTACAATGCAACTCTCCTAGACAAGATAGGTCACCCAATATTTCTGGTAATGCCTTTAGCTCTGAAATACCTCTCAATTTCATCCAGTACAAAGACTTAAGCTATCCTAAGCTTCTTGGAGGGTCCCTTAAGATGACACATTCGCTTAAATCTAGCTCTTCTAACAAAAAAAAACATCTAATTCTTCAGGAAATGCCCACAATATCTTTAGAACCACTCAGATCTAGAACATGCAAATATATTGGTAAGTGTAGCTCTCTAGGCAGCATTTTGAGATTTGAAATCCCACTTAGCCTTAGAACATCCACGAACATGTATGGTCAACTTTCCTAGTTAAAAAAACTCATATAGAACTTTATATCTTATCCAAATACGTAGCTTCAAGTTCACCTTCTAAAAGCCATATCCCTTTGACTTTAACGAGTTTCTGTAAATTAGATGTATAAATTCATAATTTCAAGTGGGTGATAGTTTATCAGATAGTAGCTTTCAATAAAGCAAGATTATTGTATGTGATAGTTTATTTATAATCGTAAACATTTTAAGAGATCTACTTTTGGACTCCAAAATTTTGAACCCAGTAAGGATGGAATGAAGTATTAGAAAGTAAAATTAATACATTTATTTTCTTACTCAGTTATAAGCTATTAAAGTATTTATAAGAGTGGTTAAAATATTACAAAAGTATTCTAAATATGTTAAGGTATATTACATTTACATATATGAATGTAAAAAATAAAGAAAATAAAGAAAATATTTTATTATTACCCAGCTACCAAAAAATGTTAGTGCTAATTCCCCCTCTAACATTTAACTCCCACTTTGACATTTATATGACACTACATGCATATTCAAGCTAAAGTGTAGAATGCAAATACAACCATGTGAAAGGACAACATAGAGGATGCAATAGTTTAATAATGGACTAAGGGTGGCACTACCTAATGCAATGTGTAAAGTTGCAAACTAGAGGTATGATTGTTGAGTGGAAGGTAGATTTCAGATACATGTTGTGTTATCCACGAATTCGTCATAGTAGTTTATAAACTAAATCTACCTCAAAGTATTCATATATGTATATTAGCCTAAAGCTCATGTGGGATTTTATGAGTTTTTAGTGGTAATAATATTTCTTTCCCACAAGACTAATAGTAGAATTCTTAGATTTAAATAAATTCAATCAACAATATTTAAATACTATAAAACAATAATAATTAGTTTTTCTCAAGCTTTTAAACATGATAGTAGTATTTTTATACTGTAAGAATATTGAGAAACATTTAATATATTGTCATAATTTTTTCACAATATAAACATTTATGAATATATGTTCTAGTTAGATGAAATTAAAAGAATTGTTAACATTTATGTATTGGAATATCTAATAATATATTAAAAAGTATAAAATATAAATTTTCTTATATATTAATATGTGGGAAATAATGTTACATGATATAGTCTAAGATATTTGATTTTAAGCTTAAAAAAGAAAAGAAGAAAAAAACAAAACAAACCAACCTCAACTCAAATAAACTAGATTAACATTTCATGTAAATTAATATAAACACCTATAATTTCATTCCCAATAACTAAACAATTCTCTTAAAACTTTCCTAAAAATATCGATATTTACTCTTTATATATAAAAATATTAATTCATTTAAAAAATAATAAATAATTAAGTTGAAACTTTTAAAATGACCACAACAATTAATATATATTTTCGTTTAAACTTTCTACGTGTAATTGTATAATTGAAAAATAATAGCTGAAGTATGAAATCCCTTGGAATATCAAACAAATACATACCAACATGATACATCTATCATATCAAGTACCCTAATTATTATATACAAAGAAAACACAAAGCTATTTGCCGAAGTTCAGGGCTGGAAATCTTTAGAGTGCTTCGCGCAACTTGCCGGCAACGGCACCTAAAAGAGGAGGGAAAAAGTTGTCAGCAACTACACCTAAAAGAGAAGGGAAACACATTGGCACGCCGCCCTGGCTATCTGTAAGTGCTTGCAAATCAATGTCGTTGCCATCTCCATCTCCAACTGCAGGTAATTCCACCTTCAGTATTTCAATGTGTTGTTGGCCCTCTTGGTCTGTGCACACATCTACGGTTACAATCCATGTGTGTAAAATCTCCAGAGCAGCATACATTTCGGGGTGCCGCGTCTTCAACAACCTCAGGATGGCGAAGCAGAGCAGATTCCGAGATTTCATCTCCGAACACATTTTACTGTTATGATTTATATAGATGGAACAGGTACGGAGATCTTGTTCATAAAGCTCTTTAATTTTTTTCTCTACTAATTCTAATGCCTTGTTATCTGAGGAACATGTTATGACCAAAGCGAATCTTTCTGTCTCGATGGCGCTGATTGAAGACAGACAGGAGATGTTCGTGTCTGCGTACATGGCTTCTTCATAACTCTGCAACTCTACTACAGGCTGACGAAGTTCATTTATTTGCTGGGACCGAGAGGAGACGATAATCTCTGTGTACATGACTTCCTTATCCATCTGCAACCGAACTACGAGCTGATGATGAAGTTCTCTTTTTTCTTTCCAGCGCTTTGTCAGCAAGTCGCTTTTGCTCACATCCACGAAATACAAGCACTGCAACTTTGCCAGGCTGTCCATTGTCTCTCCTTGCAATTTCGGGCAACCCGATGCGTCAACTGCTACCAAATTGGTCATGTTTTCAAGCCGATCAGAAAGTGTCGTCAGCTCTGTACAACCTGCTATGCTTAGATATCTCAATGAATTCAGCTGTCGAAAGTCGTCAGGTAGTCGACACAACTCGGAACACCCATCAAAAAACAACAACTTGAGAGAAGTGCAAAGCCCAATCACGTGCCGGCGCATCATTAAATTTGAGCAACCACCCAAATCCAATGTCACTATAGAAGATGGCAAGTTCGCTGGTAAGCTTGTGAGTTTTGAATCTCCTCTTAATCTCAGATGGCGTAGAGACTCAATTTCACAGAGGCTCGGTGGAAGCCTTTCCAGACTTCCACAGCCTGTTAGAGCCAACTCTTCCAACTTAGATAGTTTGCCAATAGTTTCCGGTAATCCATTGAATTGAGAACCACCTCGTAATTTCAAAACACGTAAAGAGGGAGGCTGATCATCGGGAAGTGACTTCAATTCTTTGCAACCTGTTATCTCAAGCTTTTCCAAAGAAGATAGTTTCCCAAAGCCACTGGGCAGTTCGGTGAGCTTTGAACAGCCACCCAAGTGAAGGAGAGATAGAGACCTAAATCCGCAGATCCCATCTGGAAGTCTCGCCAATTTCTTACAATCTGTTAAACTCATCTGCTGAAGTGAAAGCATGAAACCAATGTCTGTGGGTAAAGTTCTAAGCTTAGAGCAGCTTAATTTCAAACCATACAAGCATTTGAAATGGCCAAAGTGGTCTGGGAGGCGTGCCAATTTATCACAGCCAGTTAAATCAAGCTCCTCCAAATCAGATAGCTTAGAAAAATTATCTGACAATGAAGTGAGCTTTGAACAACCTTTTAAGTAGAGGTAACACAGTGCATGGAGTTTACCGAAGCTTTCTTCAAGACTTTCTAGATTTTGGTTACTGGATAAATCCAGCTCCTTCAAAGAAAACAAATTACCAAAGTCTTTCGGCAATCCAGTTAAGCCTGAACAAGCTAGGCGGAGATGGGATAGAGAACCAAGTTTCTGGAAGCTACTTGGAAGCTTCGATAGCTGAGTACAGTAGCTCAAATCCAGGTATTCCAGAGAATACAAGTTTCCAAAGCTTTCAGGCAAACATTTCAGCTGTGAGCATCCCCTTAGCTGAAGGTGACAAAGAGATTTTAGCTGACCGAAGCTATCTGGAACTACCTTCAACTCAAGGCAAAATGTACAATCCAGCTCCCCCAAATAGAATAGTTTACCCAATGTTTCCGGTAGTGCTTGGAGCTCTGAACAACCTCTCAAGTTCAGCCGATACAAAGACTCCAGTCCACCTAAGCTTTCTGGAAGCCTTGTCAACTTGACACAGTTGCTTAGATCTAGCACTTCCAATGAAAATAAACAGCTAAATTCTTCAGGCAACTGTACAATGTATTCAGAATCACTTAGATTGAGAACATGCAAAGACTTTCCTAACTGCAGCTGTCTAGGTCCCTTTCTAAGATCTGAAATATCGAAGAACTCCTTCAACTGCATTCACCATTGGTTTTGCAATTCATCTATTCGTTAGTACATACATCAATGATTATTGAGCGAATCTAATCCCCGTTAGCAGAAAAAAAAAAAAATTATCTTACAGAAAACAGAAGGGAAACAATTTATTTTTAAACGATAGACTTGCCTCATCAAAATAGTGGTCATTCTCTATGCTGCCATGAAAATAAGTCAACTGGGTGAATTAATAAGACTCTGTGGTAGATGATCCTTGTTGTATAGATAGAAGAACCTTAAACTATGAAATTTATTTATGTATTCTCCCTTCACTTTGGCCGACTTCCCCAGGTACAAAACTCTTAAAGACTTATGCATCTCGTCCAAAGCCGCAGCTTCAAGTTCGCCTTCTGAAAGCCATATCCCTTTGACTTGGGAGAGTTTCTGTAAATGAGATTTGTACATGCAAAATTTCAAGTGAGAATGCTGATTAATCTAATTATTTCTAAAAATTTACATCTTATTAGAGACTTTATTAATCCAATATCTAAATGCAATTTTTTAGTCAATTTTTTAGATTGTAATATATATTTTTTAATTTTTATAATATAATATAAGCATAAGTAAATATAATTTTAATCTAAATTATATATATAAATTAATAATATTGTTGTAGTTACTTAAGATTATCGTCATGCAATTTAATAATATACAAATTTGATATTAAATTAATATTTTTAATATCATAGTTAAAGTAATATAATAATAAAATAAATATAATAACATTTTAGTTAGTATAATATACAAATTTAATTATTAAATAGTAATATTAATATAATAATAAAATATTATAATATATAGAATAACAATACTTTAGTTATTATAATATTATAATATTAATATTAATAATAATACAAAAACTAATAATCTTATAATAATAAACATAACATAGTAATTATAATATTAACAATATAATAATAATTTTTAAAGAAATATAACAACAAAATAATAAATTAATTAATTTAAAAGATTAAAATTAATATAAATCTTTTAAAACTTTTAAATGATTATATATATAAAAAATTAAATTAATGATATTATTTTAGTCGGGTTGGATTGTCCTTGTGCAATTTAATAATATAAAAATTTAGTAATAATATAATATTTAAAATAACAATATTTTGGTTATTTATTTAATTAGGATAGGATTATCCTCATGTAATTTAGAACTCTATAACTTATAAGTGCAATAGAACTAGGTAATATTACAATATATATTGTTATTTATAATACAATACATTTCTCAAAATCAAAATTAAAATCAATTTCTAATATATATAATTCTAAATTAAAAATTGTCATTCAAATCACAGTGACTATTTTTATTTCTAAATTATATAACTTTAATCTTTTTATTTCACTTTTAGTTTACTAATAGTTTAATAATCAACTGATTCAAGTAACTATTCTTATTCTAAACATTCTAATATAGTAATAGTTTGAAAAAAATTAAAATATTAGATATTTATCTTATTACATTTATTACTTGACAATAATTGACTACTATATAAGCTAAAAAATTGACAATAATTTAAAATTTTTATGTACAAACATCATATTTAAAACAAAACCAAACTTCTAAACTATCAATAATACAAATAAAACTAAAATACACAAAAAATTCAAATTTCAACTTTATTTACTTAAAAACTATTTAATTTAATATTAAAATAATTTAACTAATTATATAAATTTATAAACATATAATATTTCTAATTATTATTTTATATTAATTAGCTAGAGGCTATACTATGTGAGAAACTTTGACGGAAAAGTTGTTTCACGCTTGAAAATAATTTGATGACTAGAAGAAGGTTAGGCAAGAATATTATGGGATGTGTGAGGATTATGGTTAAGTTAGTGATGATTATGGTATCATATTCATCACAACTTTTTAAGTGATTTATTTTTAGATCACATTATTTTAACTTTGTAATTTTTTCCTTTTATCTTTAATTTTTTAATATTATTTTTTTCAAATTTTTAAATGGGAAAAGTAATTAAAGGAAAATTTACTATAATTTTGAAGGAAAATTTACTATAATTTTGAATAAAAATTATTACTTTGATGGTTTAGAATTAAAATCAAATTTAATTTGGTCTACACATTATAAGAGATGAGGTTAGACAAAAATCAATACCCTCAATCTTTTAACTCTAAGCAATTTAATTTGAAAAGGAAAAAACAATTTCATCATCTGTAATAGTTTTTGATAATTTTTTTAAAATTTTTTTTATATTATATAGAATTTTATTTTTTTTCTCTATAAGATAAATTCAAAGAGTTAAAACTAATGCAAAAGAGGAAGATATATTCTCAAAATTGAATGTAAGTTTCCCATCATAATGCATTTTACTCTATCATAACTACATATTAAACTCAAATTGAATATAAGCTTCTCGCCATAGTGTGTTCTAATCTATCATAACTGCTTATTATACTCATTTAGCCAACATCATTTGTAGATTTATTGTATTGCCTAACTTGTTTTTCTATTGTTTATTATTAATGATTATTTTAAGAAAAAAATACATGGGATGTTGGCAAAGGTTGTAGAATTCGTCTTTATGGGCACCAATTGCATTTGCTTGGGAGTTTCTATAGCCTTTTCACAAAATATTTAAAATCACAGATTCCTTTATGGTACTAGGTTTTAATAATGCAAACCAGATCAAACAATTCTTTGGCGACGAAATATACAATATTTAGAAATCATAAGAGAAGATTAGTTTTCTCAGGTATTACCTGTTTAACTCGAAGAGCATTGAAGGATTCCACATTCGTTATTCTATCTGTTCCTGAAATTTCTGTTGCCCGTTTTGTAACTGCAGCATTGATGCTCAATCTGTCTTCACAAGAGATCATTATAAGTCCCATCTCTTCCAGCACGGTTAGTTCTATTTCTGGAAATATAAGTGTCACCATGTGTCGTTCCCAGTTGTTGAAAAAGATAGCTATGTCTAGAAAGGCTTCTGTATTATTTTTTTTGTATATTTCTTCCAATCTTTTATATAGAAAATCAACTATGTTACTACAGATATCAGATGCTTTTGATGAAGATGGATTTATGGAGTCAAATCTATGGGGTAGAATCTTGTCACCACTTTTGCGCAAGTAAGATGCAAGCATTGTGAGAGCTAGAGGGATGCCACGACATGTTTTTATCAAACTGTCGATAGTTTTAGCTCCACCTAAGACATTTTTCCCTATAAGAATCTTTGCTTTTGCGTCCGCCAGAGGCTTCATTTGGTAGTGATAGTTTTAGCTCCACCTAAGACATTTAGTGCGGTCCGTAGTGGTTATGAGGATCCTGCTCTGAATTGGAAGCAACTGCTCGTCCTCTGGTAGCAATTTACCTAGATCAAACTTACAGTGGGCGGTGTCAATAAAAATAAAGATAGGCCGACACGCTTCCTCCCTGAATGCATTTGACAGACGTGCTCGACCCTCCACACAGCTCTTCAAAATAATATCTTTGCAGAACAAGTCGCGTAAAATCTGCTGCTGCAAGATCTTCATATCAGGTTCAGAAACATCGTGGTCAATGTCAAGTCTGGCGACTTTGTAGCGTTTGAGTTTGAGACGGCTGAAGGTAGCATTGGTGAATTTAGTCTTCCCAATACCATCAGGACCCTCAATAACGATGGCTCTCCTCGATTTGTCACCACTTTGGACATCCAAAAGCTGAATCACTAGCTCTTGTGCTTCCTTTATGCCCACTGATAGATGAAAGAAATCGTGAATATAAAGAGTCAATAACATGTTTTCCCTTGTTATTTCAGTGGCTCCAACAAAATACCTTCATTTATATGTTGAGTGTGTGGCTGAATACTCTTCTTAATGATGCCGAATGCCAGGTCTTCATGAGTGGATCCTAATTGGAGCTCAAGATTCTTTACGTCGGCCACATTTAGCTGAGACCCACATCTGCAGCGTAAAAAGGAAGCTAAAGTGAGAATAAATGATTCTAAATGTTAAATCTAAAGGAGAGGTGATGCAGACATTTCTTACAAACTTTTGAACAATTGCAAACTAGATAAATACATATAAAATCAGATTTAACAAATAAAACCACAACACCGGATATACTTAGGAAAACTCTTTTGGGAAGAAAAATCCACACTCTAAAAGCCAAACTCAATTGTATTATTTGACAACAATGGTTACAATACAATGCATAGATGCAGGAGTAGCTACAATAGAAATGTCAAGAACTATTCCAACAACATAACAATGCCTTCAACCCGTCTCTCTCAAAAACAGGTAAGGCATCAACATATTTATAGAGCTCATCACAAAGAGGTATGTGTTCATGGTTTCAAAAACCAACTTCAAAGCCCAAGAGGTAAGTTGTGTCACAAACAACACCTTGCTAATCCAATGACACATTTCACATAGCAATATCATAAGCAACAACACATATCTCTACCATAACGGTCATCTTGTCAAATATAATGTAAGTAAGACATAAAAATTATCATGACCAAATAGATGCCTTCCTTACCTCACACCACTTGCCAAAAGTGAACTCAAACCATAAATACAAATTGTCAAAATAGAATTCTCCATGACTCTTTCGGCGAACTAGAAACTGCCATAGTCAATATGAAAGATTGCATGGTAAGCAAGGCCAGATTTGAAATGATTTCCCGAGGTGTTAGGAGAGGTCGTGGTAGCAGGAGCTAGTTTTGTATGCAACTGAGAAGGAGATACAGTTATTATTGCAGAATCACTTCACATGTTTTATGGTTGTTTTTCTCCCCCTTGAGCCAAAGTATTAGAAACTCCCTCAGAATTATAGTGGGTTCTCACAAAAAGTTTATTGCGAAGGAAGGTATCTGTTGGAAATTACAAATGGTAGATACCAATAACATTATGGGTGGAAAATGCAAGAGAATGAAGGCTACAACCATTGAAAAATGGAGGAATCATCCGTAGGTTTGGGTAGTACTTCAAGTTGCCAAGATGACTGATTTCATGGAACGCATGCAGGAGAAACAACCAGAAATTATGAGAATCTTCAAGAATGGTTGGAATAAAGGTACTTTAACCATAGGAAATAGGAAGGTAGAGGTGACTGAAACTATGATCGCTGAGGCAATGGGTCTTTCATTGGACGACATCAAGTTCTATAGGGACAAAAAGATTTCAGACGCTGCCGTGAAGAAATTTCTGAAGGATTAGGAGGAGAAAGCTAGACTAGTGAAGGGCAGCCATACATACTTCTCGCCAAAAGTAATCAAATTAATTTGGCAAAGGGTTTTTCTTGCTATAATGGAATTTATCATTCTCGATGGTAGATATAATAGGGTTTACAGCTACAATTTTGTTTTTCTTAATAACTTTAGGTATAAAGATACAATTTCTATTCCATATTATCTTTTTTGCGCCCTTAATGCTGGGATCAAGGATGCAATATCCAACCCCAAGATCAACCTAGTAATGCATGAAGGTTTGATGGTAATTCTATATAATCACATCAAGAACACTACCGTCCAGCTGAATATAGCTGAGGTCTTCGAGTTGGAAGAAGATCTCGACGACTCTGATGATGAGAAAGGCAAAGGCTATGACACAGAAGCTGAGATAGAAGACGACCCACAAATTGCTGGGTTGAGCAAAAAAAAATAGAAAAACAGAGCATGGGAAATAGGTGCTCTTCTGGATGCAAAAGGAAATTACTGGTATTAAAACCAAGCAAGCCCAGGAAGTAGGAAAAATTGAGACTTTAGAAGCTTTAGGCTCGGGTAAATTCAATTCCCTCCCTGATTGTCCTAGTGAGCTTACCAAAGCTATTAGTAATGCAGAGGAGATCATTAGTACTAATCGTATTAGCTTTCTTAGCCAAGAGAACATAGTAGGGGCCACTGAAAAAAGACTTGATGGAGTTGAGAACACGCTCAAAAAGATTGTTGCGCAAAGTCATAAGATTATTAAGGCTGCCTCAGCTAGTATGAAGACTCTTATCAATAAGCCTGAGAATGACCTTGGGGATAAGGCTTCGGCGGGCATCATTGAAGTAAAGGAAGATACCCCAGAGGATAAGGAGACTGGGCTTGGGAGAAGAACGCGGGCGAGCACCAGAAAGATGCAAAGCTAGAGCAAGGAAATTGAGGAAATCAAGCGGGTGGCTAATAATATGGAACAGCTGGAGCTGGAAGCTGCTGAAATGCTTCAGAAATTAACCTAAACTTGGGCTCTTTTGGTTTTTGATTAGCTCTCTCATGTTTGTTGGCATTTTGCCTATCAGTTGTCCTTTTCTTTGGTGTTGTCTTTTGCGTATTGTTGCACTTTAATGTAAATCTTTTGATCTTTTGGTTGTAATGGGTTTCAGGGGCCCATGAAAACTTGTTTTCCCTTATTCAAAAGCATAGCAACCTATAACACTAGTTCCCTAAAATTTGAAGACTTCCAAAGTGGAATGAAAAATAAAACAAATAATTAAATTAGCATTTTTGGATTCTAAGATTGAGACACCTTAATCCCAACAACAAAAAAAGACAACGTGATTAACAATTCTATTATTAATGACAGCTTTTTGTGATAAAAAGATTTCAGTTTCTCTTAGCATATGTGATATGGAGGATATATCTTAACACTTTAGAAAATGCAGTGTAGAAGATGCTATTTCCCATTCTGCAGTCTAGAAAAAAAATAAATATAACAATTCTATCAATTCTTACCCAAAGGGATTTTTGGTTTTCAATGGGATAGCAAACACAAGGCATCCGACTACGATAAATCGGACTACAGCGTCCCGCTTATCCGTTGGCAGCTCCCAGGCAATTTGTTGCTTCATGTGTTTGAGCAGACCAAGCATGTACAGAAGAGAATGCCGATACTCGTTCCCGAAGTTGTTTCTATTCTTCAGTTCTTCTATTATATATGCAACGACAGACAGCCCTCCTGCCACCCACCTCATATTACCTTCCTCTTTCAGTACATCGCTGAGCACATTCTGCGTTTCTCGCTTCAGTCTATTAAGAAAGAATGCCTGGAAATACATATTTGAAAAATGGCAATTGAGATTGTTTGTATTCCGTTTTTTTTTTTAATTGTGGGAAATTTATTCTCAATAAGAAGACAAAACGATAATAACAACAGTAGGCAAAGCACCGTTTAAATACCTTAGAAACATTATTTTCACCACAATTCGTCGATAGGTTTTCTATCAATAGGCGACCAAACTCGGAATTAGAAATCTCTATATTCGAATGGGCACCTTCTACTCCAAATGCGCTCTCATGCTCATGCTGCCAAACACATTCGATTTGTGAGATCAATTGTCCAATCTCCGTCCTTCCCAACAGTTGTACCATTTTCTTGAGACTATCAATCGCCTCCGTATCCTTTGGTTTTTCAATCTGTCGAAGAAAGCCTGGTGAACAGCATACACCAGCCATTCCTTCCGGACCGAAACTCGAAACTAGATAATCTTCCTAATCAACACAAATTTTCTGGTTTTGTGTAAATCACTCAGATGATAATACGTTTATATAGCAGTATATTACGGTCGAGCCCATAAGACGCCAGAATATAGCTTTAACTTTAATTATGCGATATTACTTTGTGTGGCAGTGAAGTAATTGAATAATCACCATTTTAACGTTAGCAGAACCACATAATGTATCATCGTTGCAACGAAGCAGCTGGGCCATTGCTGTTCCATGTAAATTAACTTTCCTTCTCTTTTGCGGGTCCATGATTTTTCATTTTTCTAATGACGTCCCTTATTTCTCTATTTTAAAAGATTAATAGAAAAGATTAATCTATTATGTGAATTTTATTTTCTAAAAGTAATTCCTTATTCTTTTCTTCCCATCTTTCTTTTCTTACTTCAAATACATTTCTTTTTTTTCTTTTTCCTTTTCCTTCCATTATTTCCTAAATATTATTCTTATTCCATTCTTTCTCCAAATGAGAGAAGATGCTAAAGTTTATAATCAGAATTATGAAGAAATGAATAATCACAATCATGTTTTTAAAGTTCTAAATTTCTTAACAAGAATGTTTTTCGGAATTATTAAGAGAAAAAAATATATTAGAAGTAAAATTTAAAATTAACTGATTTAAGATTGAAAATTGAATGAAAAGTAAAATAAATTTTAGAAA
>NC_081411.1:332319861-332328948 GCF_030272615.1 Cryptomeria japonica | reverse complement strand
AGGTAATATATCAAGCATATCTTGATTTTTCATTTCAATTTCTTTGTTACTATTCAATGTGATCATGGGTCTCTTTTAATGAAAGAACTATCTTTTGTTAACACATTATTATAGTTTTGTGAAAATAATTAAGATCAATGAGTAGAAATTTATAGTTAAAAGTCCAGACACATTTATGTAATGCATAAATGAAAAGGCTTAAGTGATTTGAGTTAATGCTATTATGTGACTTTGTTTCTAATTTTTATCTAAACTCCATCTCCCATGGATTAAGACACAAATTATGTTTAGATGTTAATTTCATGTTCCCAAACACTCAATATCAAAATACCTTTTAAAATTTTGTTTGTACCTATGTAGAGTTAGCTTAGAAATTATTTCCAAATGCTAAGTGAATGTTGAAAATACCAAGAATATAGTTAGATTCAAGGTTTGATAGAATTTCCATGGTATATTTTTATTGTAAAATTTTTGTTGTAAATTGTAATTTTTGTGCATCATTTGAAGTAAGTCTTTAGGAATTATAAGGAGAGACCCACCTTACTTTTGTAGAGTGAAAAGTGTAGAGGATTTTAACATTCGATTGAGTCCTATTCATTGGCCATTTACCTAAAATCTATTAAAAAATATGATCAATTCCAATGAATTTTTTGGATAACCAATTGGAATAACCAATAGATTGGTGACTCCACTAGGGAACTATTGCAATATTTGTTAGTTATTAGTCAAGTATTCTATCATGGATGATATAAGAGTTTATAATTATGTCATCTATTGTTTAAATTGTGAGAGTTTGAGTGTGCATTGTAAGGAAATAAATTGTTTAAATTTCTTTCTTGAAATTCCCTTTATAAGGGTGATGGGTAGTAAAAAATCTCCATGTTTGTGATAACTGTAGATATTAGAAGCTTGTATGAGTGAAGAGTTAGTTTATGTGGTAGAAGCATCAAATCCTATGTGCATATGTATTGAATTACTTTTCCATGTCCATGGTAGAAGGTCTCTACAACAAGGACCACCTGTTGATGGGACTTTTGACACACCTAACACAAGCTAAGTATCACTAATCTTCTCCTAAAAATTATAAGGAATAGGGAATTACCAACCTCCCAAGGCCTCTACTATTGGGTCACAATGATGCAAGAATGCCTAAGTGTTTATATGGCCTATTTAAATCAAGGGGTCTACTGGGTACAAGCGGAGCACACTATTTGGGGTATGCATTATTTAGAAAATATAATCCAAAAGATAGATCAGGGTAGCAAGGAGGAAAGAATGGAAACCAAATAAACCAGGTGTAATGGTGAAAAATTAGGGCTTTCACCACTACATGTAGTAGAAACCACTAATTTTAGGCTTAGGGACCATACAATTAAAGGAGGCATGAACCTAATAAATCTAGAGGTGACAAATTAGTAAGGATAGGGCTGAGAATTCTTATTAGTTTCACTTTGGGGGGTCCTAATTTTAGGTTGAACTGTGAAAATGCTGAAACTAGGGCAAATGTGTTGGAATTGAAGTGAAAACACATGAACAGTGAACTATAATTGTCGAATTGAGCAACGAACCTAGATCTAGGCAATGTAAAAGTGTTTGGATCTATTTCAAGAATTAGCTCCTGAAATCTTGAGACCAGAATGCCAGTCACTTTGGTCTCCCACACACTTTGTCATCCAAAGGGGAACCTGTTCATCTCTATAAATAAAGTTGATTCTGAAGATCATAGCTCCATACGTGTTCTAGAACACACTAGAGAAGAGAAATAGGTTGGGATTAGGGGTTTTCCTTAGGTCAAATCCTTGTTTTGGAATTAACCATGAAATATAAATAAAAACATCAATAGGTGAAAGTAGACAACTAGGAAGCATAAGCAGACATACAACCATCTCAAACAGACATGACAACTAGCTCAAACAGACATACAAATAGCTCAACTAGACACCCAAGCAACTCAACTAGAAACCTAGGTAGCTCAAATAAGTCCACCAAGTAGGTACAGAGCTCAACCATACAACCAAGTAGCTTAATTGATATTTCAATTCAATTCTTTTTTGAAACTCATCAATTGACATTTAACATCAATGACAAAAGCTGCAACACTACTCTATTTAATTTAGTAAATGTAATTAAATATATTTAATTATGTCCAGCTCTGAGCATAGTTGCAATCGTAATCCTTACTGTAATCATAACCCTAATAATAACCCTAACCCTAACCCTACCCCTACCTCTACCCCTAAATAAAAAATAATATTAATATGCTAATTTTAACATTATGGCTTCTTTTTAATGAAATAATATATTCTAGTCAAAGTGAACCAAAAAACGTAACATAAAAAAGATATTATATATAATTGTCTCCTTTACAAATATAAAACTCACAAATAAATTATTTGTGGAAGGAAATTACAATAGATGGTTAAGTTTTACTATGCCTATCATGTACAAATATAATGTCAATCATATTCACACAATGTTTCTTACATAGCAATACATTACTTGTTGATATATAATTACATTAAATCATATTTCGAATAGTGAACACAAAACTAAATAAAAAATAATACTAATATGCTAATTTTATCATTGTGACTTTATTTTTATAAAATAATACACCATAATCAAAGTAAACTCAAAAACGTAAGAGAAAAAAGGCATGATATATAATTCTCACCATTGCAAATATAAAATTCTCAAATGAATTATTTACTAGAAAGAAGTGGCAATAGATGACTATGTTTTAGGGTCTAGTGTCATAGAGAAATATAATGCCCATCATATTCACACAAAGTTATTAACACACAAATACACCACTTACTGATATATAATTGCATTAAATGATATTTCAAGAAAATGAATACACAACTACATAAAAAAGTAATATTAATATACCACTATGACTTATTTTTAATAAAATAATGCACTTTAGTGAAAGTGAACTCAAAAGAATAAGATAAAAAAGATATGCTACATAATTGTGACCATTACAAATATAAAATTCACAAATACATTGTTACCTCAAAGAAGTGGCAAAATAGGGCTATGTTTTTTCGCCACCTACCATACCCAAATATAATGCCCATCATATTCGCACAAAGTTCTATGAACCGATTGAATAAGCATTTTATGCTATAGGGTAAGCTAGAATTTGAAGAACTCATTACTGTAATCTATTACACTAGTGGTTCGTAAAGAGACTTTTTAATGGAATCTTCCAGGTCTTCGGCAACATTTAGAAAGTTGTCTTCTTTCCTGTAAATCACTTTCATTACCTTGGCCGTGTTGAAAATAAATGTTCTGTAACGCTTGGCTATGTCTATATGCATTAGAAAGTGGTAGATCAATTTAGTAAGGGTTGTTGGGTATATGAAGCCCAACAGTCACGTGGCTATTTGTCTTCCCCAGAAGACTCTTCATTTCATATTTGATATGTTTATATAAATGGCTGTGTGCAACCCATACATGATGTACTGTGTAATTGGATATTGGTTAATAAGAATTCTCCCTGCGTTTCTCGTAGATGTAGCCACTTAGTGGTGAACCACGTTGAATCTTGTGTCTCATATCTTTTCTTGTCTGCTTAATTTAAACTAACAATTGGTATCAGAGCTTAGGTGAAGTGATTGAGTAGAGACGGAAAGGTAGATAGATAAAGGATTGAAAATTCTCGAGAAGATGCAAAAGTTCGAAGTTAGAGAAATTAGTTGCTGGTATTGTGGCAAGCGAGGCCACGTCAAAAGAAATTGTTGGTTTCTCGAGAAGGCTAAAAGGCAGCCAAAATATGAAGACATTGATTCAGTCATCAAAAATTTTCTTGCAAATTTAGACTCGGTGGAGAGTAAAATTGTGCAAGCAAAACTTAAAACAAAATGCCATATTCATTGGTGGGATGGCTGGAAAAAGGAGGAGACTTCGGCTGAAAAAAAAGAGGGTTTGAAGTATTCGTTGTTTGAAGATTTTCTTTTCTACTATTTTGTGTTTATCTCATGTTCTTCTCTGTTTATTTATTTTAAACTAACAAGGGCCTCTTCGTTCAACCCTTCCAGATAATTCAGTGCATCCAGGATGGTCATTAATGTAACGTTGTACGAAGGAAGCCAACTCCCCGTGATCTACTTCGCCCTAAATAACATTGTCAAGCGTGTTTAGAATGTGTTCAAATGAAGGGAGGCAAAGTGAGGCTCACCTGGAAAGTTCTAAAATCGTTCACACGACATCCTGTGAGACACACGACATCCTGTGAGAAAGTCGCCTCAAAAGTCAAGCTTCTCGAGAATGCTATCAGGAAGAATCTTTTCTAAATGCTCCTATATCTCTCATTACATTTTTGCCTGGGAAATTAAGCTATGAGCATCTATACAGGTTCAATATAGCGGTTATTCCTGCGCCATTTTCAACACCAGACAGCTTACAAATCTCGTCAGCCTCGCCTTTCATGTTTTGCAGAACGTCTGCCATTTGAAATTATTAGAGATTAAGAAAGATCGGATAATTCTGGAAATTAAACACTCGATTAAGATTTGAATGAGTGCTCATCCAAATCATGTGTATAACACAAGATACACCGTAGCCGAAAATCCTGAGAAGCCTGAAGCCCCAGTACCTACCATAAGTGAGATCAATATCTCTAACGCCTCTTTCGCCCCAGTACCTACCATACGTTTCCAAAGTGAGAAGTCAAAATAATCTTGACTTATATTTTAAAAATCACAACAATGGAGATACTATTACTCACTCGAACACATAATCCATGGCTTGTTTAATCTCCGTTTCGAAATGGCGTTCAAGCCCAAGAAATTCAACACTATCTTGTAAACTTTTCTCTGTGCGCTAACATATCTATCGCTCTCAAACGCTTACGAGTATTAAATACAATCTAGTGAACATTTGAGTGTTAGAATCCAATATTCAATCAATAGTGCTTGCGAGTATGAAATACATGAATTACCATCGTCTCCAAACTTTGTAACAAGGTTCCTCAAATATCGTAGATAATTCTTCTCACTTTTCCAATCGACTATTTCTTGTATCCCTTCCAGACACTGGAACATTTTTGAGGGATGGCTGTGTAGCTCTTCAACAGATTATCTAATTCACAAAAATCTTATTAAATCAGTTCCATCTTTAGTCAATGCGTGCCTTGAAATAAGACATGTCACTAATAGATGATAGGAAAAGATTGGTTAGAATTTCACTTTCTCAATTCGGAGTTCCGCTTTCCGATTATATGCTTTATGATAGACAGCTCATAAGCAAGATCCAAACCCAAAAGTTTGGCTTCATTCATTAGTGCAGGAAAGACCATTTCGAATCCCTTGGATTGATGATGACCAAGTGCTTCTCTAATCATAACTTCTGTATTTGTCCTTAAGAAATAAAGACCTGCTATGGTCCAGATATTAAAACTTTTAATTTGTTTGAAGGTAAACCTCATCCTTTAACTATGCCTCATGTAAGGTAATTTAAAATATCTGAGTTGAACTATCCCAGGTAAAAATAGTAAGTGCTAAAATATGGTGATAATTACCTCTGTTCACTTGATCGTTACCACAAATGGAAAGGCAAGGCAAAAAGCGAATATAATTACCTTTGTTCACTTGATCGTTACCAACGCTCCAGATAGTTAGAGTAACTACGCAGGCAAGAGTGTTGAGTAGTCTACCACACGACAAAAAACGACTCTTCTCTCCCCAGGAACCGTCCAGTAACTGATTCTGAGGAATCCAGTCCACCATTTGGGGAAACTGGGGTGCACCGGAGACATTAATGGCAGGAACTCTCGCTACCCACACAGTATCATATGCAGAGGGACTTATTTCCCCATCTTCCATCGAATTAAAGAGCATTTTGAACTCTGCAACCAATGCCTCTATTCTCTTATCTATCTCATCCAAAGGAGCCTGAACAACAACATTCAATTAGATTTTGAGATTCAAAATATTAACGACATGTAACTGTATATCTTTTATTTCCTCTTGGATTTTTTGGGTTCTACATTTTTCAGTGACAAATTCAATCTCAGTAACTACTGATAAATGTAACACTAAATCCACAAGTACGCAAAGAATTTGCTGATAAAAACTCATCCATCTAAATTCTTTAGGCCAACTCAAAAGATTCTATACTTAATACCTCGTTAGATATTGGAACAGAATGAATATAATCTGGCTTCCTGTAATTAGGATTGATTTGACGCTCCCTGTGAGCTATCGTTAAAGCTGCAATAATGACAGTTTTAAGTTAATGATATCAAATTTTCATAAATTTGATCGTGTTAAAGAATTTTTCTTCAACGTTGGAGAAAAAATGATTATAGATTGTTGATGCATAATCTTTAATACAAAAACTACAGACAACTACCTTAAATTATTTAACGCTGCAATATTTCACAGATCTAAACTCAAAAGTAGATAAAGGTACCCTTAAGTGTTTTCGTATCTTCTAGGAC
Organism: Cryptomeria japonica; assembly: GCF_030272615.1. Lineage (NCBI taxonomy): Eukaryota > Viridiplantae > Streptophyta > Pinopsida > Cupressales > Cupressaceae > Cryptomeria > Cryptomeria japonica. The sequence continues at coordinate 332,322,500 of NC_081411.1, read as the reverse complement.
AAGAACATCAGATGGCATGTTGTGGCAAGCTGTAAACAATTGTAAAAAACAATAATAATGTTCCAGGATTACAAGCGGTTTGAAAAGAGAAAAGAAAAATAAATACCGGGACTCTTTGTGCGCGAGTAATTTCCAAAAGGCGAGGACTTTTGTTTGAATCCATCCTCGGGATTTAGTGCTAGCCTCAAACCGAAATGAGGGGAGAAAACAAAATGCGGGCCATTTTGAATAAACAAAGGGGAGATAACAAGCATGAGGAGAAGAGGCGTTTATAAGATTGGAGTGGGCATACCGTGCCAATTCGCAATAAGATTCCAAATAACAGTATATTTTGCAAGCCAAAATATTGTCGTGTTATAAGATTCGATTCAGAGAGTATGGCCTTATCATTTTTTTAAATTTATCTTTAAAAAAAAGTGCGTTATTGTGTTATAATTAATGGAAAGCAGATGTATTAATTAATAATTATTTGGGGTTGTGAAGCATGTATAAATAGGAGGTGAAGTGTTTATGAGAAGCATTTCAAATTTTATATATATCATAATTAAAGAAAATGCTATACGTTATGCTTTTTGTTACAGTAAAAGCAGGTTTTGAATAGACTCGAAACCCTTTACAAATAGTCAAAATAAAAATAAAATATGAAAACCACTACAGAAAAAACAAAAAATGCTGTCAAAAGAGATAAATAGACAACAAGACAGCCCAACACTAGCAAAAAACCTACAAAAGGCCAGATAGGGATCAAAGAAGATTAAGCCAAAGTCATTAAAGTCTCAACAACCTCTACCTCAAGGTGATTAATATTCTGAGATACCTTTTTGAAGCCCTGGATCTCCTGCAAGGGTCTTTCTGCCTTCCTCTTCAGATTAGCCCAAGTGCTCTTGCTAGGACCCAATGACTCTTCATTGTCATTTTCCTTCTCCAGGTCCAACTCCACCACTAGGCTACCTTGGCAACCTTTTCCTATATTCATAACCATGGTAGTCATGCTCTTAGTTTGGTCTTGATAACACTATGGCTATGAGACATGATTAAATAGAGAGAATCTTTAATGCCTTTAAATTTGTTCTCAAAGACGACGATCTTGTTCTCATAGTTTATTTTTAGATTATCTAGAGCTTCAACAGTTTTAGTGAGGCAATCAATAACTGAAAGATTTTCTTCCTCAGTCCATAGCTCGCTACCTTTAGTTGCCTATTTTCTATGGGAGCTCTCACTGCCAATATCTAGCATTTCTATTTTACTATTGATAGCCCTCTGTGTTATGTTGAGGTTCTTTATCTCATAGAAAGCCCACTTCATGATTCAAAAAGAGTCCACCGCCCCATTTCTTGTAATGGCCAAAATATCATTGGGGAACTCCTTGTCTAGATTCAAAAGGGGAGAATCTAGGTTTAGATGGAGAGGAAAATAAAGTCTATAATCCTTGTTCGTGGAAGGGTAAGAATTGAACGAGTGTAGGGGAGACTAGGAAACTTGGTTAGTATTATCCATGTTAGTATGCCTATGTGGTCACTTATTCATGCTTGATTTAGGCCTATTTTAAGTCTAGCCAAATAAACCTTGGAACTTTTTAAAAAGATCGTTGCATTTTACGTAATACTATTAACTATGATATGATGCTTTCTAAATGTTTGATTAGATAATACTACAGGGCTTGCTTCACACATGTAAAATATAAGAATTAGAAAGGTCTTTTCTATTGATAAATCAAACGAAGAAATATGGTAATGCTTCTAGAATTATAAATATTCAACTTTAGATATTCAGGTTGGAGAGTAATATTGGTCAAGTCTTTGTTATTAATGAAACTTCTATATTTGGTGAATACATTTCTTATGCCTTGGTGGATGCTAAGAAATGTCAAAGTAACTTTAGTAGTTTATTTATTTTTCAAGTTAGAGAACTAAGTTCAAACATGTATCTAATCATCTTAATGTTCATCACTTATAAAATCACTCTTTCTGAACTTTAGTTAGTTTTAGTATCTAACATACACAATACTTTCTATTTGAAATAAAAAACATGATTGAATTATTCTTCACCGCTATTAAAATTTCTATGACATATTACTTTTGTATACAACTTCAATAGCACAATTAAAATGCTTTCGAGGTTTTAAACATTTTTCACAGCTTTACACAAAAAAAAGTTTTAATCCATGCATGCTAAATTCAGTTCATCATTTTGTTAATACCTCGGAGTAAGGCATCTACAGCAAGGCACTACCTTCATTCCCAAACCAAAAACTATATCAAATGATGTCGATCCAAAACTTGCAATAGCACAGTAATTTTTCCTTTAAAAATCTCTCTTATAGGGAACATCTAATACTAAAAAACATTCCTAAGAATGGATCCAAAATGTTGGAATAAGAGCCTTCATTGGAAAACCCAAAATTAAAAAGACTTAGTATGAGTATAAAATGCTAGAATAAGGGCTAGTACTTGCATATCACTTTCAAGAGACCAATACAAAACATGAAAATTATAAACAATTGGTCTGAGTGAAGAAAGAAGATCCTAAAATTTAACATTTCTATCTAGGGGGATGGATTGCTTTGATGATCCTTTAAACCATTGTTAAAATTATCACCAAAAGTTTTCACAGATTTCAACAAGTATAAAACCAAAATA
>NC_081411.1:332299861-332314861 GCF_030272615.1 Cryptomeria japonica | reverse complement strand
ATAGCTGTTAAGCTTTTTATATATTCAAATGATTCTGCATTTTGTCTGCACTCTTTTTCCTCCAGAGTCAGAGTTGTTGAAAGTGTTTAAAAAAAGTTATTTGTGTGAGTTTTTAAATCAACCTTTAGGATTACATTTGTGATGAAAAATTATCAATATTGTATATGCTATATAAAATAAAGCTGTAAAGTCTTGTTTGAAGCGCGTAATAAAATTTATGAAATTTTTTTTATATATGTTTGTTTGAAGATTTTATAAAACTAATTATGAAGTGATTGGTGACTTCTCATTTTCTATTTATGTCTTTTTTGAAATATTTCTTTTTAAGGATGCTTTTTTTAGGTATGTTTAATTTTTTTTTGGTATGAATTTTGGTGAGTGTTTAATTGTATCTTAAGTTAAAAACAAATTAATTATAACTGATCAAATTTGATTTTCAATATCATGAAATGTTTAAATATGATCTTTATTATTTTAGATAATAATAAGATACAATTGACATATTGAAACAAACATCAAATCAAACCAAAGAATTTAAATAAATTCTTAATTAATTTATATATTTTATTATAAATAATTCAATCTTATCAAATATTAATTTAATAGATTTTACCTAATCAAACAAATATTATACAAATTCGAATATTGTAGGATTCAGAATTTGTCGTGGCATGGCAAGTGCAACCCTATAAGGGTCTCTACTCCTCACGCCTGTTAAACACAAAAGTCAATACAAAGGAAATATCTAACTTGTTAAAGATGGCCTCAATTTTGTTTACACCGCTCATTCCAGTTTCTCAGGTTAACACAAAATCTCCACGGCGGATTTCAATGAAAGCCCATGGATGTTTGCGTTTTGGAAATTACTCGCGTACAAAGAGTCTGGGTAAAGATTTTTTTTTAATTTAAAATTTATCAATATATTTTGCATAGATTAAAAAATATAAAGATTATAATATTTAATTATTATTGTTTCTCTGCATCATTTGCAGCTTGGCGGAACATCCCTTCTGCTGTTGTCGGAGAGGATGCGAAGACTCTTCAGGGTAATGGCAATCAGAAAATACACACCATCTGCTTTATTTTATAGAGTTTTGTGTTTAAACTAGTGAAGTATTTGAGTGTTATATAATTTAAGGCTGTCATTATTGCAGCTTATTACGGGAAGCCAGATTACGTTCAATCTGTTTCAACATTTGAGGTATTAAGTATGAACTGAATATAGATAGAACAGGTTTTTATTAGCAATTTTTTGAGAACTTGTGGATAACATTTATCAGTAGTCGTTCAGATTTTAGTTTATATCAATTTTATGAATTACACGTTCTGATCTATCATTGAAATGAAAGAAGTAAAAAATTATACAATAAACTGTAGAGATCACTTAATCACTTATATTAAATTTGTATCGGATATATGTAAAACCCAAGAGGAAATAAAAGATGCAGTGTCAGAGAAAATCTGAAAATCTAATTTCCTGTTATTGTTTCAGGCACCCTCGGATGAGATGGATAAGATGGATAAGAGAATAGAGGAACTGGTTGCAGAGATCAAAGCTATATTTAATTCGATGGAAGATGGGGAAACAAGTCCGTCTCCATACGATACTGCATGGGTAGCGAGGATTTCTGCAATTGATGGCTCCGCTAAACCCCAGTTTCCTCAAATGGTGGACTGGATTCTTCACAGTCAGTTACCCGACGGTTCTTGGGGAGAGAATCGTCTTTTTTTAGCTTGTGATAGATTACTCAATACTCTTTCCTGCATAGTTACTCTAGCCTTCTGGGGCGTTGGAAATAACCAAGTGAACAGAGGTAATTACATATTTCGTTTTTCCTTGTCTTTCCATCTGTGCTTGAAGGAATGAAAAATTACAAAATAACAGAAACAAATAGCTCAACGTATACTACAGCATACAGAACGAAATCTTTTATTCATTCATACTAGAATGCAATACAACTCCTCTTTTATTTATAGAGGATTCATCGATCCTTCTGAAATATCTAACTATTACTTAGCCAATGCATGAGCGGTGGAAGGGAAGATTAATCCACCGATTGACATACAAAAGTAACTGTTTGAACTGTGGAAACTGTGCATGCGTGGAGGTTAGAGATCTCAGCTGCATGCATGGAGCAGACGTAAGATCAATTTATTAATTATATCAAATCTTCAGTTTGGCTGCTTGCATGGAAGATCTAAACGTTTGCATGGAGGATTTGCTTGCATGTAGACGGTGGCAGGAGAAATTATTCTTTCCAACATTCCCCCTTAATTTTGACTGCTAATTTTGACTGCTAACTCTGATTACATTCTTAGTCTCTTTCACTCATGCTGCTGCATTGAAAAACTTCTAAATCTAGAGATCGAACCTAGGAAATCCCATGCTATTATTGGGATGCTCTTACCACGAGCTCTGGCCCTCTTGGTTACCAGTCCATTGTAGGTTAAGGTATGATTCAATTTTATCAACACCTCCCTTGAAGTCACACTACATATGCTTGCTCGGGAATCTTACTATCAAAAGCCTAATTGACCTCAAACATTGCTTTCATATAGAAACAAAATGCTCTTTTTTAAGTCTTCAACTTCAGCTACAGCCTAAGTAGTGCTTTCCCCCCTTAATCTACAGCTTCACCATGACCAAATCTTACACCAATCCCCTTTTCTTATAAATTTCTAAAACCTCAACTTTACTGGTTTTCGACTCCCCCTTAACACTTAATCGTTAAAAAAACAACGATCTTATTCATGCACGATACTTTGGTCTCTGGCTCCTTCAATTTTCTTCTTCACCAATAAGTGATTCCACACTTTTCGTTAATTCTGATCAACGGAAAAGTGTGGAATCACTTATTGGTGGAGAAGAAAATTGAAGGAGCCAAAGACCAAAGTATCGTGCATGAGTAAGATCACTGTTTTTTTAATGATTAAGTGTTAAGGGGGAGTCAAAATTCCTCCTTAATTTCTTCTACTAACAATTTTAGCTCCACTCATTCCCAAATTTTCTCGTAGATATTCAAAGGTTTCTCTAGGTAGTGCTTTAGTTAAAATATCAGCTAACTGATCTTCAGATCTGCAAAATTCAATATAGATTTCTCCATTGTTGACCAATTCTCTGATGAAGTGATATCTAGTATCAATGTGCTTGCTCCTTTGGTGAAAAACGTGGTTCTTTGATAATACAATTGCTGATTTGTTGTCACAGAACACTGGTGTAGGCTCCTCTTGTGCTTGTAATAGATCCTTCAATATTCTCCTAATGTATGCTACAACATACAAAACTAAATCTTTATTGATTCATACTAAAATGCATTACAACTCCTATTTTATTTATAGAGGATTCATCGATCCTTCTAACTATTACATAGCAAATTCATGAGCGATGGAAGTAGTAGTTCCACTGATTAAAAGATTAAACACATAGCTCTGCATGCGTGGAAATAAACAAGGAGATAGATACTTTATGCTATTTGTTTCAAAAAAAATTTTTTAAAAAAATAAATAGATAAATAAATAAATAAAATAAAAATGAATAGATGAAATTAACTTCTTCTAATAGTGCTGTCATTGCGCCAACGGGCCAAACACCTTTATCCATAGACCTATGCGCATTTTTTTCCAGATTTTGGAATTTTGTTTTTAGTAGTTATTGTTTTTACATTGGATAGTTTAATTCAGATATTTTCAAGTTACCTTACAAGAGGCATGATTGAAATATGAGATTTACCTTGAAAAGTTTAATTTTTGGGCCATAGCAGGTATTGAGTTCTTAAAGAGTAATACAGAAGGAATTATTAAAGAAGCACTAGGTTATCATCGATCGAAAGGATTCGAGATAGTCTTTCCTGCGCTGTTAAATCAAGCCAAACTTTTGGGTTTAGATCTTCCTTATGAGGTATCTATCATAAAGCAAAGCAACGAAAAGCGGGACTCCGAATTGAAAAAGTAATCTTTTGCTATTATCTGTTCGTGATATGTCATGTTTTAAGACACGCATAAACTGAAGATGGAAGTGATTGAATAACATTATTGTGAATTAGAGTATCTTTTGAAGAGCTGCACAGCCATCCCTCAACAATGTTGCAGTGTCTGGAAGGGATACAAGAAGTAGTAGATTGGAAAAATATCCTGAAAGTGGAATCCCAGGATGGATCTTTCTCAAGCTCCCCAGCATCTACAGCTTGCGTATTTATGCACACAGGAGACAACAAATGCCTAAAGTTTTTGACAAGCCTTGTTGCAAAGTTTGGAGACCATGGTAATTGTTGTACTCAACACTCAAAAGCATTATTGAAAGAATATCGGATTCTAAAACTAAAATGTTGGCATTACAGTACCGAGCATTTATCCAGTGGATATAGCGGAGCGTCTGAGAGCCGTGGATAGTGTTGAAAGTCTTGGCCTCGAACGCCATTTCCAAACGGAGATTAAACAGGCCATGGACTATGTGTTCCAGTGAGTAACAGTGTCTCCTCTGTTGTGATTTTTATGTAAAAGTCCAGATTATTGATTTAATTTTGACACCTTGCTTTGGAAACGTACGGTAGTTACTGGAGTGAAAGAGGCATTGGATTAGGAAGAGAGAGCCTGGTTCCAGATATTGATATTACAGCCACTGCCTTCAGGCTTCTCAGAACGTTCGGCTACACTGTATCTTCTGGTATACATGTATTTGTATGCAAATGATTCATATGAATACTCTTTCAAAGCTTAATTGAGTCTTTAATTTCCAGAATAATTAGATCTGTCTTAACCTTAAATAATTTCAATTGACAGACGCTCTGCAAAACATCAAAAGCGAGGCTGAAGAGCTTTCTAAGCGGTCCGGTGACGAAAACTGCGCAGGAATAATCGCCATACTTAGCCTGTATAGATGTTCACAGCTTAACTGTCCGGGCGAAAACGTAATGAGAGAAATCGGTGCATTTGCAGAAGATTACTTGGCCAGATCCCTGGAAAGCAAGAACTTTTGTCAGGCGAAGGCTGTGAAGGAAAACCTTCGCCAAGAGGTACTGCGAATTGTTCGTTTCTCTGAAATTCTATTCTGTGAATAACTTCTTAAATAAAAAACAAAAATCTGATTTCCAATATTTTTTTCATATTTCTCCAGATCGAATATGCTGTCTGCTCGGTGGAATAGAAATATGCCAAGGCTGATGGCTAGAAATCACATAGTAGCGTTTAATCCCGATGATCTATGGCTGGGGAAGACATTATATCGGTAAGATACAGTGTTTGTTTTGTATCTAGTGAACATTATATAGTCTGATTGCTTAAATTGTCTCTGGTGAACATGCCGCTAATCTAGGCTGACTGCAATGCATGCCGTACAGATTGCCAAAAGCGAGCAACGACAAGTATTTAGAATTGGCCAAACTCGACTTCAACCGCATTCAGGCTAAACTCAGATCTGAAATACAACATATAAAGAGGTAAAAATGAAGCAGTTAAAAAAGAGTGAGAAATAGTCCCTGTTATAAAGATAATCTAATAAAAGCGCAAGAAAATTAGAATAATCCTTGTTTTTGCCAAGATCTTTGATAAAAGATGTTAACATGAGATTATTCTGTTGTTAAAGATGGTACAAGGAATGCAAATTCCCGCAGTTGGATTTTACTCGTCACAGAGAAGTGGCAGTTTACTGGACCTCTTCAGTGGTGATGTTTGAACAACAATACACCGACTGTAGACTCGATTTTACAAAAGCCGGAATCCCGGGTGTTATCACAGACGACCTCTATGACACCTATGCAACTCTGGAACAACTCAAGCTTTTCAATGAAGCTTTCGAAAGGTCAGCACATTCAATCCCCATCTTATGTTGACAAATTGGCCATATTAACTCTCGTCTTTTCGGCGCAGATGGGATCCATTGCAAATCGACCAATTGCCGGAGGACATGAAAATAGTTTTCATGGGTTTCTATAATACTTTGACCGATATATCCGAACGTGCACGGGAGGTTCAAGGACGTGATGTGCTTCCTTACCTGCGCCAACAGGTAAATACTGATTTCGTCTCTACCAAAAGAAAATTTTGAACTCAACTTTGTGTTCCTTTAGAGTGAATCTTTTTTTCGTTGGCTCTTGTTTGATTTTGACTACATGTTCAATATCGATTCAGATTCAGAGTTGAGCTGAAGAAGAGGGGAATTATAGTTTAACAAGATTAGTTTTTTTTTTTTTGTCTGTTGCGGGGTTCAGTGGTTGAATCTGTTGTTCAGTTTCACAAAAGAAAGAGAATGGATGGAAAGAAGTTATCCGCCATTATTAGATGAATATTGGGAGAATGCCAAAGTGTCGATAGCAATGGAATCAACTATCCTGACGCCAATATTTTCTACGGGAGACATTCTTCCTGATCACATTCTCGGGAAACTTGACTTTCTTAATCTCGTCAGTGAGACAGGCCGTCTCATGAACGATTTCAGAACTTTCCAGGTGATCCTTTCGACAATTCATACTAATATCCTGCTTCTGAATTTGATTGTGTTCATGATCGTCATCAACGTTTGAATATATTAAAAATCTAAACGTTGTGTGTATTTTATACTGCGGTGATTTAGAGGGAAAGAGATCGCGGGGAATTGGCTTCATTCGTACAATGTTACATGAATGAGCACCCTGGATGCACTGAAGAAGAGGCCCTGAATTACATGGAAGAAGTGAACGAAGAGGCTCTTACTCAATTGAGCTACCACTTTTTAATGCGTGCAGACATACCCAAGCGTTACAGAACACTTCTTTTCAACACGGCGCGGATAATGCAAATTATTTACAGGAAGGAAGACGGCTTTCTAAATGCCGCGGAGGACCTTGAAGATTCCATTAAAAAGTCTCTGTATGAACCATCGCTGTAACAGATTTCCCAGTGTTATGGGATCTTGAAAGTCCAAGAATCAAGGCACGTGGGTCCATTAAAAAGTGTCTGTGCGAACCGCTGATGCAATAGATTACTATTACGGATTGCTGAAATTCTAACTTCACTAAAATAAAATTGTTGTTCCAAAAGATAATAAACCTTTGTGCAAATATGGAAAGATAATAAAACTTTGTGCAAATATGGAAAGATAATAAAATTTTATTACAATTAATTTGTCTCTAGTGCGCATAGCGCTAATTTAGGTTGACTATGATACACAGCCTACAGACTGCCATATGCGAGTAAAGACGAGTATTTAGAATTGGCCAAACTCGACTTTAACCGCATTCAAGCTACACACAGATCTGAATAGTATATATAAAGAGGTTAAACAGAGCATGAATGTTGTTGCATTCTCAATTTCTTTGTTCTTGACTGCTATTTTCTTTTGTCTCATTTCTATTGTTGATAATCAATTTTTTAGACTTTCAAATTCTTTCTTTGCATAGACCTTTTGTCATTTGTTTGGCTTCCTCAACTGCTCTGGCAGTCTCAAATCTTCAAAACATTCTGAAACTTCCTCCATCTTCACAATCTCTAAATGTCTTGTTAGACAGTGATTTCTTTTGACACAAAACATTTTTCAAAATTTTGAATATTCAAATCTTTCATGACTTCTATTATCTTTCACATATGAACATTTGTATAACCTTTTGAACATACCTGTGAGTTTTTGCCAACTAGATCCATAGGTCCATCCACAATTCATTTTTGTACAACCTGTCATGGATTCATTCTTCCAACACATTTTTTTTGAATGATTTCTCAAACCATAAAATTTACATGGATGCAAATCCCAACACATCTCTTTCGCGTGTCCTTCTTTATTCAATGAGAACACCTAATACAATTTCTTCCTTGGACTGACTTGCTTAAACTTGTAGAATCATTTTCTTTTCTTGTGACATATCCAAGAGCCTTGAATACTTTGGCCTGATTATTGGCTCAATAGGTTCTATGATTCCTTGTTCATGTTTTCCTAAACCTTTACCTTCATATCCCGTTTTCTTCATGATTTTGAAAACAACATTCTTTTCAAACCATCATTTTTTATCAATATCACAACTAGCAATATTTGCAAATACATTGTCATCTTCTTTCTGACATTCTTTATCACAAATAGTTTCAGCTAAATCACTTTTAACAAATGATGAATACAAATCTTGTGTCACATGAAACATCACTAACAAGTGGCTTTTTCTTCAAACTTTCATTCTCTTGTCTTAGTTTTGATATTTCCTTCTTGTATAAACTATTCTCCTCTTCTACTTTCTTTAGTTTCTCTTCTAAGTCATCAAACAACTTTACTCTTCGTTCTAGCTCTCTATTCATTTTCTTAATCTCATCAAAAAACTTTAACTTGTCCTTCAGCTCTTGATTTTTCTCTTTTACTTTATTCAATGTTTTTTCAAGCTTACAATTCTCATCTAAAAGTTTACATTTTTCAGCTTGTTTCTCTTTTATGATTTCTATCATTTCTAATTTTGATTTCTTCATTTCCATTAATTCATTTTTTAAAGCATCCATCTCACAAATTAAATTCTCATTTTCTTTCTTCACCTTCTTACCTATCTTTCCCATTGACAAAAGATTTTAACTGACCTTGATAGATTGGCTTTTATGATTTTAGTAGTACCACGTATCTTCACTGATTTGTGATTTCCTCTGTAACTATATCAACCAATCTTTCAACTAAAATTTCTTACACAATACCCTCTTTTCTTTAGCATAACAAAATCTAACTTTTAATAGTAGCAATCTTTAAATACCGCGACTCCTTCTACTTTTCATTCATCAGAACTATTACCAACTTTCTCAAATCTATGGATTGCCAAACACTCTTATAGATTAAGACAAAATCATAGCTAGACAGACTCACCTTATTTTCGAATTTTGGAGCCTCAACCTTCACATGCATGGTGTCTCCTTTGACAACGACTGAGCAATCTTTCATCACTTTCAACCCACAATTTCAGTTGGGTTTTTCTCCTTAGCATCTTCTTCATTTCCTCTAGAGGCTCTTTCTTCTTAGTTGTGGCCTAACTTTCCCATTAATTGCATTTTCTTTCTCATTTAAAATCTCCATAACCTAAACAGATCTTTGTAAAAATTTGAATGAATCAGTCCTTGTTGTATCTGTAGTCTGACAAATATTATTTTATGCAAAATTCTGGAAGTTTCTTCCAACTACCTCCAGCTTCCAGAAAAATCTAAAGACCTCAATAAAAAGAGACATTTGTAATTAGTTCACTGATGAATGAAAATATGGTTTGTTAAATGAAAATTTTGTCTTTCTTGTGTGCTGCTCTGTTTATCTCCTTACTTTGTTTTTTGTGTTCTATGCTATTTCCAACAACCACACACTTTAAGCAACATATTAAGCCTAATAAATATCAGTCAACTCTGAATGTTAGACACTTTTAAGCCTACAAATGTAAGCTTAATGTGTGTGATTTAAGCCGTTTCGTTTTCAAATATTCCTTCCTATAAAAATAATCTAATCAAAGCAAATAAAATTAGTTTAATATGTGTTTTTTTGAACATCTTAGAAAAAAAAATATTAACATGAGACTAGTGTATTGCTAAAGATATAGAAGAAATAAATTTTTAAAAGGTCGTTGCATTTAATTTAATCCTCGTCTAATCACATTCTCGAGAAGCATGACTTTCGAGACGACTTTCTCAATCTCATCAGCGTGATTGTGCATCCTGTGAACGAAGACTTCATTAATAGGAATGAAGACGACTTTCTAAACATCGCGGACGACCTAGAAGATTTCATTAATTTGTCTCTAGTGCGCATACCGCTAATTTAGGTTGGCTGTGATACACAACCTACAGACTGCCATATGCGAGTAAAGACAAGTACTTAGAATTGGCCAAACTCGACTTCAACCGCATTCAAGCTACACAATGAAGACAAATTTTTCATTTAACAAACCATATTTTCATTCATCACTGCACTGATAACAAATGTCTCTTTTAATTGAGGTTTTTTAGATTTTTCTAGAAGCTGGAGGTAGCTAGAAGAATCTTCCAGAATTTTGCATAAAATAACATTTATCAAACTACAAATACGACAAGGACTGATTCATTCAAATTTTTATAAAGATTTGTTTTCACTGTTTGCATTTAATATTGGGATTGACTGGATACAAAAGTGACTGAATGGTTGGGGTAGTTGGCATTACTCTCTCCAACACTCCCCATTAATCACAACTACCATGAATGTTGTTGCATTCTCAATTTCTTTGTTCTTGACTACTATTTTCTTTTGTCTCGTTTCTATTGTTGATAATCGATTCTTTAGACTTTCAAATTCTTTCCTTGCATAGACCTTTTGTCATTTGTTCACATGGGGTGAACTCACAATAATGGTTCCCACCTTTTTGCCACTTTTGACACTGAGATGAACATTTTTAAAATAATCTTCAACTTCCGAGAACTATAACTTTTAAACTATTAAAAATTTGAAAATGATGTAAATGAGTGATTTGTAGCATTTTTTTCTTTAGATTCTATATATTTTTTTCAAATGTTTTTCAAGGATTTTTAAAAAAATTTCCATCTCCCTCGAAAAGTAGTTTTTTACAACAAACTACATTTTTTAAGAGTGATGTGCCTCTTGAAACGCATAACTTTTTTTCTATAAATTATTAAAAACTCGATTATTTTGAATTTTGGTTTGCTTGCAGTTGGTTTGATAGTGATATGTTGAATATTTTTCATTTTATTAAGTTTTGAAGTCCAACTAGTCATAATTCAGACATAGGTTTAAGTTTGAACACATAACTTGTTCTATATATATCAAAATTCAACTTTATTTATTTTTGTTAGAAAGAAGACATCAATACTTGGGGCATAGATATTTTTCAGAATTGGTTTGAATTAGTTTCCTATTTTTCCCAATGCGTTGAACAAAGAAGTTCATGTTCGGTGAAAAACCAATATTCCATAAAATTAAAAAAACAAAAACATAATAAATTCACAATGTAATAATATTACACTCATTGGAAATCTTGCTCCAAGTAGTACCATCGAATATTTTTGGGTTATCAAGATTATTTCATTTGTGCCTTGAACTAGAGGTCCGAAAGCGAAAATTCCTCAGAACTCTGAAATTTTTGGGGAGAGACCTCTAACAAGAGGGTTTGAATGAACACTGGTTCGAGTGAAGGGGAGTAAGGGGTTTGAACAAACCCCCCTTCGATCGAACCCCCAGGCAAAATTATGACACACACATTTATGTAACAGCTAGGTTCAAACAAACCCAACCTTTTCTAACTGTCAACGTTCGTTCGAACCCTGGCCAACTCAATTGTTTTTTTTTTACATTTTAGTAAAAGTCATATAAATATACGTAATTTTTTTCATTTTTTAACACACAAATGATTAAAACAATTCACATTTTTGGATGAAAGAAGACGTTTGAAAATTATTTTGAGGGCAATAATTTGAAGATATTTGAAGGTTTTTTTAAAAGCATGGGGAACAAAAAGAGAAGGCAAAATAAGACTTCAAAGAATTATTCTCCCGAAACAAAACAAAGATATCGAGAACAAAGAAGGCAAAGATATCATGATGCAAGTATGTATTTTTATTTTTATTTTTATTTAATTTTATATGTATTACGCACCAAAAATTGTGTTTATTTGTTAGTATTAGTTAAATATTTTTTATCTAATATTTTTAATGAAAATTAATTTAAATAATATTAATTAAATTGATTTGATTTATATAATAATTTTATCTTAATTAATTCTAAATGATGTTATTTTTATTAAATTAATTGAAAATAGTAGGATTAAAAATAATCTCATTTTAATTAGAATTAATTATGCTTTAATTTGAAAAAATATGTGTATTTGCAAATTTCAAATTCCATTAATTTGCTTGTTGTGTAATTGACTTTTTCTCCTATATAATTAAGTCCATTTATAATAGATCATAGTTTTAATTTAAAATTTAGATCTTTACGACCCCTCTCTGTCTCATTTATTATTTATAATTTATAATTTAATTTAAATTTTGAAACCATGTGTCTTTATAGTTTAGCAAAAACTTCAATTGGTGCTCTAAATTTAACAAACTTGTCTTTTGTATCTTCAACAATAGGCTCTTTTTGTTTTATCCTTAAAAAGGTGTCTGCCTCCCTAGTAGCCCTTAAGGCTTGGTGAGAGGGAATGACCCAAAGTGGTAACAAGCTAAAGCCAAGCTCTTCCAAGCCACTATAAATAAATGTGTTTGTGAGGAAAGTTGCAAGCAACAGGTGTTACATGCTACTATAACGACGTTATGACTCCCCATTAACCCTATAGAGAACAACCTCTATAAGTTGGGAGGCCTTCCATTTAACAGACTATAACACGCTGTTAATTATAGCCACCCGAATGGATGCCCTTACTAGACACATTTTGTAGTAGAATCCAATGACCTTCTAGTTGTTGGTGTAGGAGGTTGGACCTCTGAAGTGACTCACATTCTTGTGGTTCTTAGTAGAGATACAAAGTTCACCATGGGGAGTTTTCTTGGGGACTAGTTCTTAGCTGTTCCGAAGAAGTGAGTGGCGTGAAGGGGAGCTAGTGGGGTCAAGCACCTAAGTATCCGCTTTGAATTGCATAGCTCGGGGTAACCCGCCAAGTGAGATTCAACAACTACTATCTCGTCCAGCCCTAGGATTTGTGTTTGCATGATCAAAACAATCAAACACTTTTAAACAAACAAACATTGTTTCTTCTTTGTTTTCAACTGTATGCAAAAATATTTCATATTATACTTGATCCCCCTTTAAACCTATATTATGTGATACTAGGACCTATTACGTGATATTAAGACCTATTATCTGCGATAATACCTATCTTAAATATGACATAATAGAACCTATTATGACATAATAGGTCTTATTGTGACTTAATAACATGATCATGTATGCAATTTAAACATTTCACATTATATAATTGAGTCTGGGCCTTAAGAGGTCTATATTTATGATATATTAGGGCCTATTATGTACATGTGATAAATTAATGACCTATTATTGCATAATTTAGGTCCTAATATTTGCATAATATAGGTCTTAAGGGGAGTCAAGTATAATGTGAAATGTTTTTGCATATGTGGTCTTGTATTAAGTCATAAATTTAATAAGACATATTATGTCATAATTTAGGTTCTAACTTATATCATATTTAAGACAGGTACTTAAAATCATGTGATCGGTCCTTTAATATCACATAATATATCTATCTTGAGGGGAGTCAAGTATATTAATGTGAAATGTTTATGCGTACGTGATCATATTAAGTAATAATAAGGCCTATTATGTGATATTAGGACTTATTATGTGATTATAGGTCTTAAATTTGACATAAATTTAGAACCTATTATGTCATAATAGGTTCTATTTATATGACTTCATGTATGCAAAAACATTTCACATTATACTCAAGAGTCCCCTTCAGACCTATATTATGTAGATCATATTAGGACCTATTACATGTGATATTAAGAGGTCTATTATGCAATAATAGGTCTTAAATACATGACATTATAGTCCACCTATTTGACATAATTTTTAAATGTCTTACTAAATGTCTTGAAAATTTGGATTCAAATTAAACTTGCAATTTCATTACATTAAAAATATTCTATGTCATCTAAAATTATGTGCAGAACACAATATAGTTGATGAACATAAGGAGGAGCTTGCCCAAGTTGAACCAATGGAGGTTGAAGGAGAGGGGTCAGGCTCCTTACCTCCTACCACTGGTATGGATGAGAATATTGTGGATCTAGGTAAACAAGTGAAGAGAAATATTACTTATAAAAATTTAGATCATTTACTTGAAATGGATGTGGATGAGTTGAAATGTCTAAGTGAAGAACCTAGACATACTAAAAGGAGGTCAATAATTAAAAGTGCAAAATAAATAATGTCTCATTTCTACAATCTTGATACTACACTACAGAAAGTTCAATTGTTATCAATTGTACTTACTCGCAAAGACTTAATAGATCCACTAAAATTGTTGGGTATAGATACAAGTCAAAAGAGGAAAACTTCTCAGCTACAAAAATCTATTGTTGATAATGTTACGAAAGGTTTGGTGAACATTGGTAAAAAATCTCAAACAGTAGATAAGACCATTTCAAGAAGAGTGATATTGACATCTTTAGTAAATGAAAGATTGCCTCAAAAAAGACAAATCTCTTCACTGTCATCTGAGTTTGGTTTTAGTAGAAGGACAATATCAAAATATGTTAAAAGGATAAAGAGTTTGGATGATACTACCTCAAAAGGGAATTGGACAATTATGTGTAGAGATCTTAATTCTGATAGAATTGAAGATGTTGTTAGGAACTTCATGACAAGTTTTTGGAATGATAATACTCATCCTTCATCAAATAGTAGAGATGTTTTCAAGAAAAGGATTGGCCCCGATCATTATAATCTCCATATAAAACATTGGATAGACACAACAAAAAATGAATTGTATGTGTTGTTTACTAAAACAAACCCTCATATAAAGATTGGACAAATCATGTTTGAATGGTTAAGGCCATATTATGTGAAGGTAAACAAAGTTTTCAAAAATTAGAGAAGATAGTGATGCTTA
Source organism: Cryptomeria japonica (assembly GCF_030272615.1). Taxonomy (NCBI): domain Eukaryota; kingdom Viridiplantae; phylum Streptophyta; class Pinopsida; order Cupressales; family Cupressaceae; genus Cryptomeria; species Cryptomeria japonica. Next base: position 332,300,321 of record NC_081411.1, on the reverse strand, counting down.
TGAAAAAACTCCTCTTAAATGAACAAGTCAATCCATAGCATCCATCTTATGTGATAAATCAGATGATAATGCAACCGGTCAAATAAATTGCATAAAAGGAATTTGTGGAACGTGTGGAGACTTGACTAAATTGCCTTTGAGAGATGAAGATACTGACATGAGCAAGATGGTAAATTGCAAGAGTTACAAGTACAAAAAAATTGAAACAAAATTTGGAAAGGTATCTGCAAGGTTAGATTATGTAGAAGAGGAAATAACTATTAGAATATTTATGAAATTTTTTTTTAAGTTGATAAAACTATACATATGCCATGGTTTTTTTGCCAAGTAGCAATCAGAACAATTTAAAAGATTAAGAGACACTTTCCCACTTGGAACTATTCTATCTATAGTGGACTTCGTAGAAAATTACTCTTTTGCACATCAAAAAGAGATTCAATCAAAGTATTACTTTTCAAAG